>NW_009192022.1:397-20102 GCF_000690835.1 Fulmarus glacialis
GTCGGTGGTGGGGTGCATCTGAGTGCTGGCCCCGCAGCCCAGCCCCAGAAACCCCGGAGCTGGTCAAGGGCACAGACACCCCCCAACCATCCCAGGAGCGCTGGCCAGGCGGGGAGGCTGTGCGACTGCTGCGCACTGCCATGCTGCAGCCAGGCATGTGGTCAGCCCCAGACACTATCACAAGTATTTCCCTCCAAAGCAAACAAATTTGCTAACTAAGGACTAAGGAATCCTGCAAACTTCCTTTTAACCCAATGGGAGATAACGTTGCTGCTGGAGTTTCATTTCTGCCCATTGCTCTGTACCGACACTGTCCAGCCTCGTGCTGCTCTCCTGCAGACATACGTCACGCTGCCTGCCGGGGGGCTTGCGGAGGTGACAGCGAAGCCTGAAGGCTGTGGTTCTAAAATTGCCTTATGCCACAGAAAGGGAGAATAGAAAGAGTTGCTTTTGCCCAGTGTCTCGTTGGGTGCTGCACCATGGCCCTCCTGCAGCAGAGGCAGTGGAGGACTCCTGCCTTCGTTAGCAATTAAACAGTTACTAATGTTAAATCTTGTTTGAAACACATCAGCCACCGGAGTCTGACGGGGCTTCACGATTCTGCCTCTTTTTTTCCGGATGGCAAAGCTGTGCCACAGTGCCGAGGGCCAGGCACCGGCTGCCACGGCTGGGCTGCGGTGGGGAGCAGCCTTCGCCCCCCGGCCCCATGCCGCAGCCCGCTAGGTGTCCATGTCGCGCCCCGGCTGCGCCCGGGCTATTTATAGAGACGAGCCGGGTGTACGGAGAGGAAGCTTTGTGGTTTAAAACAGAGGGGCAAATGAGGTGCTGGAATCAGGAAATAAGATGAAAGGTAGTTTCAGTGGTATGAGGTTTCTGTCTAGGCAGGGATCTTCCTTAACTAGTGGCTTCCCCGCACTGTTTTCACGCTCCACTTTTGCATCTGCACACTTCAGAGGTTTGAAAAACGAAGAGAAGTGAACAGAAGATCCGCAGGGCACCTCTTCCCACTGCAGATATGCGCAGCCTTTGGAAAGCAGGGGCATTTGGAGGAGCCACGTGTACAATGCTAATGACCTTAGCTAATTACCCAGAGTTTCCACTGCCCATCTTTGAGAGAAATGGGGCCGTACGTTTCACACGGGTACCAACAGGTACAACTGTAACCAGCCGGTGTGAGTCTGTAGCACTCCATTGGCTTTCACAGACTTCACACCAGCTGAGGCTCTGGTCCGTACGCAGATGCAGGCTCAGTTAGCACTTGCTGGATGCAATATCCATCCCCCGGCTCCCACGCACACAGGCCCCCACACACCCTCTCTGCCCGGAGGGCCAGCAGCATGTACCTTGCAGGGGAAGCATGGCAAGAAACTGCTGGAAAAGCAGAGGTACAGATGAGACGGAATAGTGGGAGAGCAGAGCAAAACAGGGAAGGGAAAGCAGGAGGTGTGGAAACAACACATTGTCGCAGCTCCCTGTTCCCCCTTCTTTTTTAGATCAGAAAGGTCTAGAAAGTGATCAAAGTAAGTTTCTGGTAATAACCTGGCGAGTTTGCTGTGCTGTTTCCTGTGGGTTAGGCTAACATCTGGGAATACTCTGACACCAAATCAAAGCGTTCAAAAAGCATTAGGTCCCCTATCCTAATAGACATACAAATGTTCACCCTTGCATGAAGCACTGTGTCTTGAAAGGCAGAGAGCAGGTTTGGGGACTTGGTGGGAAACACGAGCTCTGGGAGACTCCAAGTTCTCTGCTTCATAACAAATGCTTTATCAAAGGCATCTGTATGTCCCTGGTAGCAGTCCTACATCTCTCTCCAGAGCCTGCTTCAGGACTCTGGAAGTCTCTGTGGCCCAGGGCACAGAAATCAGCCAGCCCAGCTGACATGTATATTCAGAGAAGCCTGAACCTCTGCTTTGGTTAACAGGGTGTGGTGGAGGAAGCAGAGAAAGGCTGATTTTTCTTCCTTGATTCTGCAGCTCTTGCTTGTGTTGGCAATCTTTGTTCACCTATGTGAGGTGTAAGCCCATGGCTTGAGCTGATTTCTGCCCTTGGCTATGCAGCCGTGACCCACACAAAGTGGGACTAGCGACCACAGGTTCAAAATAAAGGCAGGAATTTGCCCCACATAAAAATAAATTTCATCACCCAAAGTCTGAGTTGCTTTTGAGGTTTGCGTGCCTTTATCTGTGCTTTTGAGTAGTTACTAGCTTTCCAGTATGTTCAAGGCTTCTTATTTAAACAAATACAATACCAAACCTCAGAGGAGAGGTTAGGAAGACAGTTAAGTTTGCACTTCTTATGCTGCCTAAAGTGCTGGGGAAAGCCCTCATCCACCCCAAAATGCCTCCTTCTGGGTTTCTTGGGCTTGGAGGTTGTCAAAACCAGGCACATCTCATTTGTTTCGTGCAGCACATCTGCACGACTGACCCCGCTGCTTTGTCATCACACTAATCTTTTCTCTTTTTATAATTGGATGTGTGCTCCCTCCATGCTGGGTGACATTTGGAGAACAGCCTGTGGGATCAATGAGAAAGGCAGGGTTGGTAGAAAGAGGTAATCACTTTTATTAGCCCAACTGACATAATTGGAAAATACAGCCAGGCTTTCGGGCACGCGAGACCTTCCTCAGGACTGTGACTAGCTGGGATGCTGGCCTTAACTCTGCCTGCCCAGATGCTTATCACAAGCTGGAAAGCACAAAGCACTCTGATACTAAGCAGCTGGCCAGATCAGGCCCTTGGCAAGCGCTTGGAAGTGACAGTCTTCAACACAGTGTTTGGAGGGAGAGGAATTTGTAAAATTCTCTTCTTGCAGAGAACTGATAAGTAACAGTGTTTGTCTGGTATGTCACTGCGGGGAGGGCTGCAGAGCTGCAGAAGCAGCATGCAGATAGCACGAAGCATTCCTGTGGCTGCTGAGTAGCACCAGCCCCTGCTGCAGGTGAGCAGCCCACCCTGGCCTGAGCCACACCAGGCACCCTTCGGACAACCTGGCAGCACCTGCTCGGAGCGGCTTCATTCTGCTTTTCCCCCTTTTTTTCTGCCGCATTCGTTTGCTTGTGCCTGGCTTTGCCATCAGCGGGCACTCGGCAGTGCTGCCGCAGAGTGCTGTGCTGGGGCAGCTCACCAGCCCGCGGGAAGAGGGACGGGGACAGTTTCTGTGGGCCACCTCTGCCTTCCTCTGGGGGCTTTTGGCTTCCTCATTCTCCTGCTTCAAAGCAGCTTGGCAGGGCTCAGGGAGCTTTCGGCAGGTTAGCTGTGGTAGCAGCAGTGCGGCCTCTTGATTTCTCTTCCTCTCTTGCTTTATAAACCATGAGGGGGAGCCACCCGTGACTCACAGCTCCCCGTTAATCTCTCGTTTGTGCTTGTTTGGAACCACAGTGCAATTAGAAATCAGGGTTCGAGTGATAAAGAGATTTTTTTGTTTGCTTGTTTCTCTCTTGGAGCTCCCTGCATGGGCTGGTGGGAGTTCTGAGGTGTCTCCTTGCTCCATGAGCCCGCAGCAGTAAGGAGAAGCCCAGGGCTCCCTTTGGCACCAGCCTGCAGCAGGGAGGACACCAGAAGGGACAGAAACACCCCTGCTTCTTTTCCACGGGAGAGATGCTGCCACCTCCACCCTCGGGCAGCTGTCCCCAGCACCCCGGAGGACCATGCCCAACCCGTGCTGCACAGGGGGACAGGGCGGCCGAGGGGCTCTCCTCCACTCCGGGGGCTGCAGGATGGTGTGAAGTGCCTGAGACAGCACCAGCCTGACGTGGGAGCATCCCTAACGCTTTCACAGGTGCCACCGCTGTTAAAGAGTGCCTGTCCCCACATCCTCTTCTGTGAGGGTGCCATGGAGTGTGAAGGGAAACTGAATGTGTGACGATATCATTCATCTTGCACCAAGGCAGGCAAGATCCTCTGGTCCTCTCTGTGTATCGCCAGGGCATCTGCTGGGTGTGGGAGATCAGGGCTATTAACCTCTGAAGTGCTGGCATTTGTAGGGAAGCAGTTATTGTCCTTTTTATTTATTTTTTTTTAGACTAGACCAAGGAAAAAGGAAACTGCTGAATATGAGCACTGACCCCAGTGAAAACTGAGGTACTTTATACGGAACATGACACTGGCTGGAACAGCTGAACACCAGAGATTCATTGTCTCTGGGCCAAATACTGAACTGCTCGCCTGTAAATCAATACGGATGGTGAATACAGGTTACAAAATGACACAACACAAGGGCAGCAGAGGAAACGGAAGAGAGCATCAGAATAATAGTTAGAGATAAAAGATTGTTATCAAGACTTTTTTTCTTCTCATTACTGTTTTTTCCATAATTGAACATCATCTTCATAAGCAGAGGAGATCACTGCCTCTAACCCACACCTCCCCCTCGACTTGTCCCTGGCAATGACCTCTGAGGCCATGCTGCCAACAGTCTTTTCTTGTCCACTCCCCAGTATCTTGTTTCCCCACATGGTGCAAAGCCGTGGTGTGAGGCTGCAGCAGGGGAGTTTGCCACACAGTGGAGGTTTTTTGAGTGCAAAATGCACCCCATCTTCCAGGCACCATCAGCACCAAGGTGGCTTCTGCTCCATTACCCCCACCCAGCAGACCAGAAGAGACACCAGTCAGGTGCGGTGAGGCCACAGAGCAGATGAAGCTACATAAATGTAGCCATAATTTCATGGGAGCCTGGGCTGGAGCCACGCCGAATTGCACACTCATAGCGTGAGGCTGACCAGTCTGATTCAAACACAAATGCACCGAGTTGTGGCCGTACTGAGGTGCCTTGCTTCCCACTTCCAGCCTCTTTCCTACCCTTGCCCTTGCAAGGCGGACTCAGATAATCCTCAGTATGATTAGGCAGGAGGCAAACTGCATGGCACCTGACCCAATGTAAACCCCTGACTCACATAAATAATGGGCATGTATTCAGGAGGCACACAAGGGAAGCGACACAAAGCACAGGGCCCTCTTCCCCTCTCCACCATTGATGGACATCTACTGAACCCCTAAGGTGAATCCTGGTCCTGGGGATAGAGGTCCCTACTTGCAGTGGGGCCAGGGCTTCACCTCTCATTCCTAATTTTAGAAGACTACTTCACGAGCTTATAGGAAAGGGAACTCTGTGTGCCGGAATATGTGCCCAGTTCTACTGAGTCCAAGAGGAAATTTGTTTTTTCCTGAAAGCTTTCTTATCAAATCTGCTGCGTATCAAACCCAAAATAGCTTGTGTAGCTGCTGGTCAGACCAAGCTTTCCCTCAGCTCTGAGGGATGGTTCAAGAGCTAGAGGAGGATTTGTGACTCAAACGTGCTAACACACTGCTGCAGGGTGGCATGACCATGGTGGCTGCTGTGTGCACGCTCTGCATCTGGTGCAAACCCGAGGGATTTTATTTTAGTTTAATTGCCTTTTCCACTGTGGGCAAGGTCCTTGGCATTGTCTGAAAGCAGGTACACCGACATGTGCTGGGGCCAAGCCAACAGCTGGTGCCTGGATGCTTGGCAGGACAGAGCCAGCTGGGGAGCTGAGACGTGCATAAGGAGAAGATGGCCAGGTGGAGATGGGGCTGACCTCTAACCATAGCTCTGCCCTGTATGGTCCTCCCTGTGTGGCCAGGAGGACTGACAGCAGCAGTAAGGGTGCAGGAGGAAGGGCTTCAGCAATGCCAAGATCTTGGACAGATTTGAACAGCCCATGCTGGAGATTATAGTGCCCTGGCTAGCTAGAGTATGGGTAGGTCAAGTCTGCCATGCCTACGCTGCCAGCAGATGCCTGGCCATCTTGTGGGCATCTTTCAAAAGCTAAGCAATCCTTGCGGAGCTACAATGTCTTCTGAGCCCTTGGGCAAGAGCTTTGCATTTGCATAGGTGGCTCCAGACCTTGGAGTGTCAATACACACAAGGAGAAAAGACTACAGTCCTTGGCATTTGGTTCCTAGATCACATACACCTTTTCAGCCATTGTGCCCTTAATTTTCTGTTTTCCCTCAGTGAGGCAGAATTAATTAATCCTTATTCCTCCTGGCACCTGAAGAAGACATCCACTAATGTCTGTCAGGTGTTTTGGAGCAGACTTCACAAAGCAGTGCTAAAGAGGTAGTTTTTCTCTGTGATTACAACATATACGGTCCCATCCTTTTCCTAAAATACCTTGCTGGAAAAAGGAAATCACAATTCAGAAGTGGCTTAGGATAAGCCCAGGCTTGTCCCATTTCTTTGTAATGCCTCAGTCTGACTGCAGCCATCATTCTTCCTGTTTTATACAGAGGCTGGACATTTACAGTGGGAATTGTCATGGAGATTTTGCTCCTGACATGGAAGTGAATCCATGTCCTGAAAGAAAGCAGTAGTTGTGTTATGCAAGATTTGGGGGACAAGAGGATCCTTTAGAAGTGAGTGCATCTGAGGAAAAGGATCACACTTAGAGTCGTGGACACAAACATCTCCAGAACATGCAACGATACTTACTTTGCTAGTTACCATCAGCAAATTTGGCTAATTGGGGACCATGTCTAGCAGCAAGACGGGTGGTAAGCGCTAAGATACCAAGGTGATGGGTACAACAGAACAAGGTAGGCAGAATTCAGTCTCCATAGCTCGCACATCACTTGCCCCTTCTCAGCCTGGTCATGGCATGTGATGTGAACCCTGTTGAACTTATCCCCTAGCTCTGGGAGAAATTTGCAGCACATTTGCAACTCATATCACATATCCCACCAACTATACATCAAGGAGTCCTCATTTTTTCTGCTCATTAATGAAATCGGGCTAAATTCAGAGCAGCACATGAAAGTACAAGGCACCACGTCTCATGACCACCCAGACTCTTTACCCGCCCCAGCCCAGTCTGGAATGTCAGAACAAACACCGTGTGTAACTCCTTAAACAATGTAAGTAATCGCTTTTAGATGGGCTATTGTGTGTGGCATTCATCTAGGAGATGGTATCTGTGAATGGTGTTTTGTGTGTTAGTGCATTTTAATAGCACGTGAGATTACATCTCTGGCTAGTGTTTTTATTTGCTGGAGTATGGTAATTGGGTGATTTTAATCTGTGGTTGATTTTTTTTTTTTAATGTAACTAGCCCTGAGGGGAATGGTGTAAGGCTGTCTCTTACTAAAATTAGCCTTGGCAAACTCAAATTCACCCCTTCCGCCAGCTCACGGCAGAACACTTGGGATAAAAAATGGTTGCAAGTGCGCCCAGCTAAATAGATAGAGAACTTGCAACCCTGGGTTTTCTCTCCTATTCAGGTTATTAACCTCTTCGATGGAGGCACAGACTCAACTTTTTGAGAACCCTATATCCTCCAGAATTTCTCCCCATTCCCCAGAGAACAGGCATGCTCTCCCTCACTTCACCAGGAAAGCATCAAAGGCTCAGCTTTTTGCATCAAAAAAAGGTTGTGCATGATGCCTGAGGACTTTTTTGGTTGCATCCCTGGCGATGCTGCTGCAGCAATGGTCCAGTCCTGGCAGTCAGCACAGAAAGCAGGGTAGCTCTCCAGGAACCCAACCTCTGTGCCCGCACTCCTATCACGTAGTCACCTGTGTCCAGCTCTGCGTCCATGGGGACCTCCATGCCACTAAACGCCCCCAGGAGGAGTATTCTGCACTTATGTTTCCAGTTCTAGAAATGTTTTTCCCCCAAAATGTCTCTGACTTCGGTACTGCAGCTGAGCTGCTCCCCAGGGCACGGCAGAAGGCCAGGGCAGGTAAACCAAGAATCAAAATGAAGATCTTAATGTATGAATTGAGCATAACATGTGCTGGCTCCTCTCCAGAATGAAAGAAATTAATACAATGTTCCTGAGGTGCCTGTAAAGATTTCTGCAATGAATTGAGCCCTGCCCAGCCATTGATTTCCCACTTCAAAGGTCAAAGCCATTTGGTTTCATAATCACTTGTGTAACCCTCTGATGGAAGTGGAAAGCAGGGAGAGGTGTCCCAGAGACCTGGAGAAGCAGGTGGCGCAATGAGGGAGATCCTGCATTTCCAAAACGCAGAGCTAGATACAAACGTAGATCCAGGTTGAGGACTAGGGAGGGGAGAAGGCAGAAATGCCATTGCCCTCTTGTTGGGCAGACGTCCTCCTTCCAGGCCACTGCAGTTTCATCCGTGGGGTTTCTAGCAGCCCACCTGGCTCCTCTGCCAAGATGCTCATTACCCTGAAAATCATACTGAGCTCTTCTCCCCACTGCTGCCAGGACCCTCTGAGTCAGGGTTTGAAGGCTCTTGCCAAAAGATTCATGCCTGTCTCTGGCAGCTCTGCTGCACAGCCAAACAGGAGCAGCATGCATGAAGCTCGTGGAGTTGTACATTTTTTTGGGGATGCTATAAATGCAGATGCAGTCAAGTGAATTGATTTCATCCTTAAAATAAAACAGTCTTGGGGATCCGGTAGCTAGAAGGGCCTGTGCGCTTTCCTCCAGCATACCCCAATGCCAGAGAGGCATTGTGTGTCAGAGAGCCGGTGTGCTGTGTTGCTCTTGACCCACCTCCTTTGTTTGGGATAAGCCCGTGTGTTTCCCAGCAGGAGCGCAAGGGGCTTTTATTCCAGTTTTTAACCTCTCTCTGAGTCACCACAGCTCCCCACTCTCCCTGTTGTCCCCGTCATTGATGAATTCATTAGTCATCACTGTTTCATTTGTAATGTAAGCACAGGCAACCAGCTGGATGTGGGTACACTGGGGGTAAAACAAGGGAGAGACCTGTGTGCATCCGTGCCGGCACCAGCGGCTCCCTCTGCGCAGGATTAGCCACAAGGGTGGTGGGGCAGGACTTGCGTGGACTTCCCGGCTCCCTGTCGGTGTGTGGGCTCTGCCTGCTTAGGGCACACGGGAAGGTGGCCGTCCCTTTACCAGCACAGCAGCTGCTTTTGCTTCTCAAGACCGAACTGTGGTAGAGGAGCAGCGTTCACATCCCAGAGCTGTGCACATCGGGGTAGAGGTACATTGGTCCAGAAACAGGAACTGTTGCCTGTCACCTGTTTACAAACCCCTTGTTTCTCACCAGATATTTGCAACAGATCCTTAGTTTCATCTCCTAAACTACTCTTGCGCAGCTGAAAGAAACAGACTGAGGAGATCACAGCAACCCAAGCACAATGTCCCCATTAGGACTGGGGGCACAGCTTTTGGGGATGGCTTTGACACTCAGCTGCAGACTAAGGTGGGCAGGAGCTGTTGCCCACACCAAGGGAATGTAGCACGGGGCTTTCTCCCACAAAAACACAATAGATGATTGATGTGAAACCTTCCTTTCGAGAGTAACTCACTCCTTTAAACAGTTTCCATAACTACTTAAATAGCTTCCAAAGAGACTGTCTGAAGTTAAAAGACCACAGGTGATTTTAGAGGCAAAGCAGAGGTGTGGAGAAGACCTGGTGGTTCGCCGTGTCTGATGTCCGCTCCACCAGCTATAACTGTCCCGTGCAGCGTATCCCAGACTTTTCATCTGGAAAAAAGCCTTGTCCCTTTCCAGATTTAGAGTTCTAGGGTGACTGTGGTTGATAGACCCTGATAAGACAGAAACATTTTATAGGAAGGTATGCATTCCCTTTCCTTGTAAATCTCAGTTCATTCCTATTGCATGAGTTAAGGCAGCTGCCGAGTCCAAGTGGGTGCAGTTTTGAAAGGGAAAATCCTTCTTGAAGTCCAAAATAAATAATAACGAATATAGCCATGTGAAAAGTAATTATAAGGCTTTAACTAAACTAAACTAAAATAAACAGCACCCCTATCCTTCACCTGCTAGCAACTTGACTTCAGCAGTTGTATTTCCCAGCCAGGGTGGATGTGGATGGTTTCTTGAAGCAGGTAAAGCAGTCCAGAGCATAGAGAGTGGCTGCTTTTTGCTGGTCTCTGGTGCCAAGAGTAATAACCTTCTCCTTCAGAGCGAGTGTGGGACCAGGATGTCGTGGGGCCTGACTCCATCACTCACTTCGCCAGCCAAGTCACTGAACCTTCATTTTCCCCCAAGAATTTGAAGTCACTAACTAAACAGATCTCACAGTCTGTGTTATTATTATCATTATGAGTGAAGTCAGCAGCTTTTGTGGGAGAAGTGGGAGACCCCAGTTCACAGGAGCTTCGCTATGAGGGGAGGAACGAAGGTGTCTGGCCCAGCGCCGTGAGACCCAGCTCTTGGCTCTTTCATGCCTGGCTGCTGCTTCTCTGAAGCTAAAATCTTTCAAAGGGAAGCCCACGTTAGGAAGCAGATGCCCCAAAAGGCAAAACAGGAGGCAAAAGTGCAGCTGAGCACAGAGTATGAAACCCCTCCGCCATGTCCCTTCCATGGCTGCACCATCTCATTCATAGCCACTTCTCAGGCCTCTCTCCTGCACATTCAAGTCCATTATCAGGACTACAGCGGAGTCCTACTGAGGTCTGGGTTTCTTCAAATGCAGACCTTTTCCTGGAGTATTGTTTCAAATAGCGCTTTCAACAGATGCCCTTATATTAGGCCCAAGAATATAATGCTACCACATGACCTCCAAAACACCTTCAAACAATTTTCACTCCATGCGCAGTTTCTTCTGTATCCTATAAAGGCAAAATCTTCATTTTACTCACCTAGTTTCCACTGACATAATTACTCAGCAAAATAAAAAGGACATGATAGCTGTTTAGCACTGGCCTTGTTCCTAAATGAAAAACAAGCTCGTTGCTTAGCTATTCATTATGTAAATGCTAATTAAAATTAAATAGTCCAACCCTTTAAGAAAAAAAGGTAGCCGAGCAGCAAGGGTGGCCACGCAGTGTGTCCGGGTGAGCCCTGGCCGGGGGAGTGGGAGGGCTGGGACGGGTCCGTGTGGTTGTGCTGGGACCCAGCACTGGAGCAGGGTCAGGAGAGGCTGTGCCACACAGCAGATCCTGCGTGCTAAACCCAGAAACCATGCAGGGCTTGGAGGTGGGGGACTCAACACACTGCCTGTGCCCAGGACGAAGAAGGGCAGCCACAGGGGAGGGCAAGAAACAAAATATTTCTGACAGAAGACCTCTGTCAGACAGCCGTCATAACCAGTGCTGGGAAATGGAATAGGACAGGAACTTTGTTATGAGCCCTTCAACAACCACAGGGGAAACACCTCATTAGTAGCTCTGGCTTGCAGGAGGGCTATCCGATCTGTGCGATGTGAACATGATTATCCTCTTCACAAGAAATGTTCCTGTTAATCCCCAGCTTCCTGCTCCTCTGCCACCGACTGCGACTTCAAAGCCGGTATCAGTGCACAGCCTAACACGCAGCCAGGGTGCCGAGAGAGCCATGGAGCAGGGGCAGAAAAAAGGACTGAAAGGCACCACTGCCATCAGTTATGCAGCAGAAGAATAGGGAAAATCCTGGTAGTCTCGAAAGCTGCCTTCTAGGCAGGGGGTTCCCTGCATGTTCTGGACCTTCTCTGAACTCCTGACTGGAGAAGGAAAGAGCATCTTCACCTTCTCCCAGGATAGCCTTGGAGACCAGGATGCCTATGCCTGGCAGTGGTATCAAGCAAGGGACCACCAGCCCCTCAGCCCTGGGGACACATTATCAGCCCAGCACCACAGCAGCAGCCGTGATCTTGCACCTTCCCACCTACGTCCCATTTGGCCATGTCATAAAACTCCCTGGGATTCAAGGCTCTGGCAGAGCTGCAGGGTGCGAGGATGCGAAGGGCAGTGTCTGCCTGCCAGCAATGCAGCTGAGCAAGTCTGAGGAGCAACAGGCTCAACAAGCCACACGCAACCATTTAAAATAAAAACGCCTTTGACTTCAGTGACGATGGTGCCATTGCAGGTGATTGAGCCAGAGGCTCAATAATCCGAACTCCTTATTGCTCTGAGCAGCTGTAATACCTGGTGGCCATCTGCCATGATCAACGGTGCACTGGGACCTGTGATCTTGCTTAGAAACCCACACACCCAAGACTGGAAAGAAATGGCACATATTTAATGCATCTGCTATAGTTCCTCCATCCTACTGGTGGAAGCACTACTGAATTTCTTGTCTGGGTTGTCAGTCAAGCCAAATCATCTGTTCTTCATCTATAAAGGGTCTGTTCATCTCTGGAGCCTCCTATCTCTGCTGTTACTGGATAATTGATAGTAGGTATCCACTCCTGCTTCTTGGATGGTGGCTAGAGAAGTGGATGCTTTATATGGTTATTATAGTTAATAGCACAGCTCAAATATGGCTAGCTATCTGCCAGGTAACATATTGATTTGGAATAAGGAATGCAGGAGCCTTAGTTTTTTTTTTTTACTACTGTGTCCATCACTGTTTTCTTACTCACATCTATATATACACCCATTGATAAAGCTCAAAGGATTTAACTGGATGCAAACGTACCTCATCTGGGAATAGGACAAAGCACTTCAGAGAATGGAGCCTTGCGTCAGTCATTTTTGGACCACTCCCCACCAAATGTTGCTGCTGATAAGGACACAGCATTGTTAGCTTTGGATCCTTCACCCAAGGGGGAAAAAATGAGTGCGTAGCTCCTGTTGCAAATTATAAATCATGGGTTTCTTAAAGGGCTATTGGCAGCCAGGGTTCCTCAATGGTCTGAGATGTTGCTGACAGCTCCCGTTTGTGCAGTTGTTCAACAATGGGTGATTGCTTGTTCTGCTCCGTCTGGGGGGCTCTCCTGGGAAAACAAGGGAAGAAAAGGATCTAGCAGCAGCTGCAGAGCTGAATCATCAATAGCTCAGCCCATTGCTGCCGGCTGACAGTGGAAGGTAACAAGCCTGGTTTGTTTCTCTCAAAGACGGCTTTCACACGACGGAATGGCCTTTAGTTTCAGCGAGACTCGTCTGACACACAGAGAGGAGACACTAAGAGCCAGTCACGGGGAGAAGGGCACGCCGGCAGCGTCCTTTATCTCTGCACAGCAGAAGCTCTGATAACACCCAAGGAAACCTCAGCTTTGGATACCTCTCTCGAGCTCACTTTCACCTGGCACAGCAGTTTGTAAAGCCAGGGGAGGAGTTAAAGCCCTTTTAGTGTCACTGTGATCAGTGCTTGTTGGCTCATGGCCCAAAGAGCAGAGATGACAACTGTGCAAGGTACCGTCTCTGCAGGGAGTGACACCCAGGGACCGTCCCCAGGCTCCTGGCAGGCCATGGCAAAGCACAGTCCCAGGTCTCAGAGCTGGCTCCTCACGCTGCACAGGGCAAAACAGACAGGTTTCTAAACGTCATGCTGGTGGCTAGGAGAAAAATAGGATGCATGGAGATGTCTAAGGACTTCCTCATGCATTAAAGCATGTTTTTAAGTTCTGCCAAGACAAAAGGATTAGGGAGGGGTTTTTTTATCTGTTTTTCAAAGATTGCTTTTAGTTGTGGTTTGGCACAACAGCATTGTAGGTCTTTCAAGGGTTCAACTGAGTAGGTCAGTGTCCTTCATAAATTGGCTGTCATGAGCTGGACTAAGGTCTGGTACAGCAGGGAAAGGACAGAGACAAAGGGCAAAGGCATGCCAATGTGATGGGTGTTTTGTTCTTGTGCTGAAGCCTCTTCAGCATGGGGTTTGCCTGGACCAGGAAGAGATGAACACAGAGGGTTTTGGTGAAGGTTACTATGAAACTGCTGGACGGATTTCCTGAATTCTTATTTCCCAGCGTTTTTCCCCAGGAAGAAATGTTTTCTTCTGTGCTCCCTTCATCTGCTGCTTGTCTACCACCTTGCAAGGGACGTGTGGTGGGGGTGCTGTTCACTCACTCACACAGACAGGTTTCACTGTCAGATTACGAAGGAAAAACCCTGATAAAAAAGGAAGGGCGGCAGGAAGGGAGAGAGCCCCAGGCCAACAACTGGGGCTCTCTCCCAGTTCACTCATCCACCGCTTCTTCATGTCTCAGTGCCTTAATGTAAGCAAATACTTCTCTGCCTGCACCCAAATTAACATGCAACACCTTAGTGTCTGGTTGCTGCTCCCTGCACCTCTTTTTACACCATGTTTAGCATAGCTGGGAGATATTGATTAAAACCCCTTTTGCTCATATAGTTCAGGATGGCAGAGGAGAAACTAAATAAAGCAGTCAATTGCCCTAAAGGGCCTTTATTGGAAGTAATGGCTTCCAGAGCAGCCAGGATCTGGAATGTAAAGAGACAAGATTTAGGAAAATGAGGAATCCACCCAAGGGTGAGTACTAGTTTTATTAATGTAGAGTTCCAGTAATTTGATCTGAATGGGCAAATCAAATGATTGAGGGTGTTAAGCACCACAGCCTGGGTGGCTGGTCTGGAGTAGCTGCTGTGTACGCTAATGAACCTCCTCTATTCAACAGGGAAAGCCTCTGTGCATGGAGATGACTCAGAACTGCTGATGTGAAGCAAAATTGTAATGCACTGTCTCTAGTAGCAGCACAGGGAGGAAAGATCTTTTTTATCTCTGGAGAGAAGGGAAGTGCTTGTAAAATTTGCCTTAGCATGGACTAGAGACCCTCTACTGAGTCCCTTCTAGAGTCTTGCTGACATGCTGTCAACAGGCTATTGAATATTGTAATTAACTTTAAAACATGCTAGTGGAGTAGACAAAGAAAGGAAGGAAACTAAATAGCTGCTGAAGAAATGTTTTCACCTAATTCCAAGATAGGAGCACCTCTTTAATTTTTGGGGGGGAGTTTCTTCCTCTCAGATTGAAGGTTCATTTATTTTCCTCCACACTGTCACAGGCTCCATCATTTGTCTCTGTCTCTAAATGCGCACAAGCCAGAGCAGTAACCCAGTGTACGGAAGACACATGTCGCCATGGAGGACACATATAGCACAGCATGGATGCAAGCCAAAATTTTGGGAGCTCACAAATCACACACCGGTGTTTACCAGGCTCTGGACATGCTGGAGGGTGGAGTGCCTGTGCATAATCTGGATGCCACAGCGTGAAAAATATAGTCGTGCTTGATGACTTGTTTTAAAAACGATGTTTGTTTGCCTACGGCTTCTCTCCCTAATGCTCTGTGACTGACATAAACTTCTCTGGAAGAGGCTGCTTGGTGCAGAGCTGCCACATAAACGATGCAAACTGCAGTCCCACATATTTGGGCATGTCTAAGTTGCAGTGGGCAGTTATAGCGGCAGCAGGACCTCCGTGCTGGGAACAAGCAGGTCCTTTGCTGATGCCCTCATCTCAGCTTTGATCTGATTCTTCTTCAGTGCTTGAAGCCAAAGCAGATGCAGGCAGAGGAAAAGGTGGAATGAGAGGAAAGAAGCAATGTGCAATCAGAGGGAATTTCTGCAATGTTAACAAGCCAGGGTTGTCTAATAATTAGATTAATTTGTTAGTGCCCAGCCAACACCGGGCTAAATTTATAAGCCATTCAAGCTTCTGTTTGTCTGTTCCACAGTTCATGTTCTTGGTATTTCATACGGATGAACCTTGTGCTCTCTCCGCCTCGGTAAAGCTTATCCATGTTGGATCCTATTACAGCTTCTTGTCATACAGTATGAAAAGATGTCTTTCTAGTTAGTCTCCTAGGGATATTCATAAAATCCCACATCACAATGGAGCTCAGCTTGGCTCTACACTCAGTATAATTCAGAGCTGGATTTGAAACTCCTGAGATCCTCAGGGTAGAGGGACTGAAATTCAACTCATCCTTTTGGATTTCCATACTGTACTCCATCTTCAAGGGACGGAATACACTGCAGCAGAGAAACTATTAAGACACTAGCTGGCAGTGCTCCTAGTAGTGAATTGTCTTCATATCTGACCATATACGGTATTAAGGTCCACAGTCCAAAACTGTTTTAATAAGAAAACAACGTGAAATCTATATTCTGCATCCAGTGAAACTTCGTATTTGCAAGCATTGAAATGAGCTTGTGGCTGTGTAGTGCACTGAGAAATTGCTCCTTGCATTTTAAATCTTAGAACATTTCTTAGAACTTGGAGTAACATGTGGAAATGCTAACTGGGCTCTGTGGTTACAGGTAATTAGGACAGCTGTGTATTGCAAAATGCAAGGAAAGGACCTTTCAGATACATCCCTACTGTTCCTGAAGAAGACAAAGCACTTAAATAAAAGAAAAAACTCAGTTACGGTGGGAATGATATCACTTCTTGTTTGCGGCAAGAAAAGCAAAACTGAATGAGTTTCTAAGTGCCAGGAGAAATATTTCATAATCTGAAAGCTAAATCCATAAAAATTAGGTACTTCCTACTTTAGACACAAACCAGAGAAAGGTTAAAACTGGAGCACTAAGATAAGGTCTATTCTATATGGCAAGAATAGGTTTGTTTTCCATGTAAAGGCAAGATTAAGAAGGCATTACTGATGCCTGGTTATGATAAGACTGTATCTGACTGACATGTAAATGAAGATTATTAGTGCTGATGTCTTCTGTCGAAAGCCCATATTAAAGGAGATGGAAACAACTTTGTGAACAAAGCACAGAAACAAGATTGTTTCCTCCCGTTTCAGGTACGCAGTGCACATGAAATAAGTTTTCATACTGTCTGTGGAGGTAAAGGTTTGTTCAGCTATATGAATGCCTCCTTGACATCCTTCTTCAAGTGCCTCCAGAGAATATTCTTTCTGCTGAGAGGAGCTTTCTGGATTTTTCTTTTTTTTTTTTTCAACTGAAGACAAATTAGAAGAATTGCAAGGTAAGACTTTGTAACTATTCAGATTCTAAGAAAATAAATTAAAGTGTCAGTTCAGTGTTAAGGACCTTTATACATCATAGTTCTGCTTTTCCTCTTCCAGACTAAGGAAAGGCGAGAACAGGGATCAGTGGTCGTGACAGCAGCTGCAACAGGGTTATTAAGACTGAAACCCCAGAGACAAACAAGGAGCTTCTGCAGGTTTTCTCCTCTGTTATTTGGCAGTGACATCTGGGAATACGTGATGAACTCCTCCTCGTGCAGAATGGATGTTCCACTGGTGGTATAGGAGAGCATCCCTAGTATAGTGCCTGTTTCCATGTCTCCTAGATTTTGAACATTTTAAACTGGATATGGTTTGAACGTGCAGAAAACTCCGGGGTTTGTACAGTACATTTGGCCAGGACACTGGACAATATTAGCCTCATCCCAGGATTTTGTTGCAAGCTTCCCAGCCTGGTGCAGAAAGTCTGAAGATTCTTTAAAGTTTGTACATGCTGACGTAAACAGAGCCCCTCGCTGTGGAACTAAAGCTAAAGAGAATTTCTGGCACAATTCAGAACGATACATAGTTTTGTGGTGACCTCTCCGTAGCAAACGCAAAGCTCTATCTCTTTGCTTGGCACCGTGTAAAATGTTTGACATGTGAATTTGAATTGATGTCTATCTACAGGACTTAAAAGGCCCTGCGGGCCAAAGCATACGAACCACCTCTTAAGGTCCTTGTCCTCACTGCTCCCTGCAGAAGCAGAGAAACAGTATCAATATTCTTTTCTTAATCCAAGAGAAGATGAAATATGGAAAGGTTAAGTGAGTTGCTCAGGGACACGCAGGAAATGAGTAGCAGAGCAGAGCCTCCAACTCCCGTTTCCCAGATGCTTTGTGTGTGCCCTTAAGGAAGGTTTTCTCCCACCGCCGAGGTGGTGGTGGGCTGCCCCAGCCACATGGCCCAGAGCACCCATCGAATCAGCATCTCTTCAAACTGCAGGTCTGCCCTGTTGTTTCAATTTGTTTCCCAGACTGGAGAAGAAAGAAAACGCTGTAATTCAGCAGCGGTCTGACAGCCTGACAGCAGTTGACCTTTACATGTTTAGCAGCGTGCATCAGACGTTTGCTTTGGTTTACATTTATTTTGTTCAACTTCATCTCTTGTAGGCATCCAAAGTGAAGCCAATTGGATTAGACGGGCAGGATCGCTCAGCATCTTGAAGTAATCTGTATGGAACCGGCAGCATGATAGTTATTAGGCAGCAGTTGCTGCAAACAGCTTTGGGGAATTTGTCTCCACTAAAGAGAGTTATCGTGTCAGAGGGAGGATTGGGAAAGCCTCGGCAAACACGGTTTTGTTTGTCTTGGAAGAACTTCAGGGAATCACAGGGAAAGTTGGAAGTGACTGGTGGAAATGACCCCATCCAGCTTTTTACACGAGCCCCCTGGAAGCCGTCGCTCTTCCAGCTTCCCTGTATCTCTTTTAACTAACTCTTTGCTAAAAAGCAAAGTCATAGCTCCATCCCTGCTACATTTATCACAGCTCATGTTTCTTGCTGTAAAAACGATGAAATTCCACCAAAATCAGGGCACGATTTAGGCACAGGCATACAACTCAAAAGCTTTATCAGGGTGTTTTGCACATGTACATTGACTTATCCAGATAGGGACTGCTAAATTGTCTTTAAAAGTCCTTAAAGATGAATCAGCCGGGTAGCAGACCTTCATATGCTGCTTACCACATTTCACTTTGGGAGTGGGATTTTCCAGGCAGCTTTGGTCTTACACTGCGGGCACTGAAGCCAGTGGCAAAGCCAAGACTATTCAGGAATCAGTGTTTAGCAGTCTTCCCCCACCGCGACGGTGCCAGCACCTCCCCAGAGGATGGCAGCTTTGCAAACTCCAGCAGTGCCACGCACCAACAGCTCAGCAAGAGAGTCGGCTGCAATACTCAGGATTTGAGAGCTGCTAGGCAGGTTTGAAATAAAACTGTTTTATAGCTAAAGCTTGGCAAGGATGATTAATTTTGAGAGTTAAAAAAAAGGAAAAAGAGAGTGAATTACAATCTCTTAATTTGCAAAGAGTTTCTTTGCATTGGCAAGGAGTTGCAGTGCACTGCAGAGCCCAGCCGAGGTTATTCTGACTTTTTATTGCGCAGGTGGTCAGTCAGAGCCTGTGGGCACCTTGGCCTTTGGAAACAGCACTTTTATAAGCAGCTGAGAGGAGGCAGTGATGGGTCAGGCTGCTTCTTGGTCCGGTCTGTTCTCTGTGAAAAACTCAATAAATCCCGTCTTAGCTGCTCCTGAACGCTCGATGAGTTCAGCTCAAATGTGTCTGTCGGTGAGGACACCATGCCACAGGCAGGCCCAGGACTGGGAATGAGAAATTCATCCCCCAAACCAGGCACCAAAACAATCGCAGAAGGTTCTCCTGGCCCAGAGTGTTTCCCTGGAGTTTGGGTTAAAAATCCAAGACTGACTCCAAGACTAGGACCTACTTCCAAATTTTGCCCATCCCTGAAAGAAAGCTTCCATTCACATACACCTATATGACTGCAGCTTGCTCTTTGGTTGGTAGAGGTCCTGGCGCCATGATCCACTGCTGCTGGATTGCTGCAGAGTGCCTATGCTCCTGGTGCCTGTGCTCCTGGAAAAGCTGCACGTGTAGCACTCAGGGTTCCTCTGACAGGACCCCCGGGGACATGCTCAGAGCATGCTTGGGCTCCCACAGTTTCAGAAGGTCAGAAATGTGCGTCAGACCTGGTCTTGAAGCATGAAATATCATGGAGGGATTTAAGGAAGTTTGGAAAGCTTTGGGATATGGGGCTTGGAACATCCTCACCCCCATCCAACTGTATGAGGTCCGTTCTTCGACTGGTTCCTGTTGGCATGACCTTTTCTACAGAGCTTTTCCCAAAAAGAGCCAATACGCATAGAAGCATGTTTGTGCAGAGCAGGAACGAGAGCCGAAGCTCCAGCCCTGACTCGTGCCCAGATGGGCTCCTAGTGACAGTGCCCTGGAGAGATCTGCACTCCCGGGCAGATGCAGAGAGGCACCAGCATTGCACTGAGTCTTGGCCCAGCCTTATCAGCTTCTTCACCAAGACGACTCAAAGGAAATACCAGCAGGCTTTGAAGCTGCTGAAC
>NW_009192022.1:20167-22366 GCF_000690835.1 Fulmarus glacialis
CGCTCTTCCAGGCATTTGCCTTCGCATTTGTTTTCATTTGCTGCTGTCAGAGCAGGACAGCAGGATCTGGCCATTTGTCAGAGACATTGGCCATGTTTTATGAGATTACAAGCTTTTTCACAGCCTCCTGACCTCAGGAATCTGTCATGCAATGATTCGGTTCCACAGGGGAACCTCCGAAGAGAGTAAACTCATCATCACAGTCCCCTGGCTTATCAACACACTGTCCAGGTGGGAGAACTGGATCAGGAGAATAGTTTTGAGTGGATTGCTTAAGAGTCGTGTCACTGCCAGGAACAGAACCAGAATGCTTCATTGCCACGTTACCACTTGTATGTTTGGTGCAACAGTGAATAATGTACTCTGGAAATGTCAGGAAGACATTCTTCCACGTCTTAAAAGCGGAAACTTGTGTAGATGCTGGAGACCCAATAATGCAGTGATGAAACAGAAAAATCTTTGTATTTTTTTATTTCAAATGGGTTGGGCAGTATCCAGTGGTTTTTGGCATTAAAAGTAGAATGAGCAGAAAGACCATGCAAATAAAATTTGGCTTGGCAGGGTTTTTGGGTTTAGATCTGAATTAGAACTCACTAATTAGAATCAGAATATGACACGTGTGTGTGTTGGCATTAAATGATACCAAGGCAATGTCAGCACGTGTATGCCACCAGCAATAGATAGACATGCACTCAGGTTCCTTATTCATGACCACATCACATGGATATCCACACCAGAAATGTCTCTATTCACACCCCAGTTTAGCCCAAACCTGCAAGTTCTGATAATTTGCTGGGTGTTTTCCCACGTCAGCCACTATCCACAAGATCAGCATCACCAGTATTGCAACACACCTGTAAACTGGAGGTCTGGAGTACAAGTGGTCCCGCTACTCTCTTCCCCCACACTGTAACACCATTTCTCCCAGCTCGTGAGCCTTCCAGTCTCTCCATCCATCACCTCCCATGTGACGTTAATTCCCTCCTTGCATTTTTCCCCACTCTGGCAGCACAGTTCATATTGATCTTGACTGGCTGTCAGTCCATCCCCTTGAATTTCTGCTTGTGTTCCCACTATGAAACAATTTTGCACGTAAGCGCTCAGCCGCCTTTGACCTGATGAGGCTGAACTGCGGTGAACCCGAAAGCATACGAAGCAGCTCTGGAAAAGGGCAAACCAGTTTTTAGTACGTGAAGCAGGATGCACTACTTAAGGGTTTCAAGCAATAAAGCCGTCATCTCCCCTGCCCTGCTCCCACAACAAGGTATTTGCTTTCCAAGAAGAAGAGGAACAGTGGGCAGTGGCAGGACAGTCACAGAGGACAGGGACGGGTAGGCCATTTCAGGCTGTGGAGCAAGCAAGCTTCCACTAAACTGCCCCGTGGGATGTCCCATTCAGCTGTGACCCACAGTCTTCCCACAGCAGAAGATACCAGGGGCTGACCACCAACTTCCCACAGATATGTAAAGCAGGATAGAGGTCATGCCTGGAGCTCAGCAATTGCAATGCTGGATTATTTTTTGCTTCCCTCTGAGCTCAGTTGGCTTCCCTTTATCTGGAGGCCTCCCAAGGGATTTGTACAGGCGGGCTCTCAGTGTGCCTCCCACCTCATTCCTAACTGGACACTTGCCAACACGGCAAATGAAGGGCTAAGACAACATGCTAAGTGAGAGAGGTCGTCATGGAAGCCACCAATAATATGGGGACATAATTCCCACTGAGCAGGTTTGACACCAGCAGAAGTGAATCCTTGATCGTTGACACACTGGATGGCAAATCCCAGAGGTTTTTGTCCTCCCTGCCCTGTGGGCACTCAGCGGTGGGAGGGTGGCTGGCTCACAGGCCCTCTGCAAACAAGCTGTGGCTTCTTCAGCCTCTTCATGCTCTTCTTGATCCTCCTCTATCCCTAAGGCGAAACTTGCCAGTTCTGAGAGCAGGAATTCAAGAGACAAACTTTGCTGAAGCTCAGCATTAGCTGATAAAACAGTTATAGTTGGGCAAGCCATCAGACCTTTGAGAAGTTCCTTACACCTTTCAGGAATGGACCTTTTACCCTTGAGATCCCCTCTGCTTCCTCACCCCCCAGCTGCACAGTCTCCCCTTGTCGTCAAACAGCCTCCACATGTTCTCACTAAGACACAAATTTTCTCCTGTGGGAAATTAAACAACTCTTAGGAAAACACAAGAAAAGCTGAACCG
>NW_009192022.1:22376-25647 GCF_000690835.1 Fulmarus glacialis
CCAGTATTCTGCCTCCAGCTGTGACCAACTGGCGATGATCAGGGAGAGATAAAAAGGAGAACAAAACTTGCACGAACCCTTCCCTGAGAGGCACTCCCAGTTCTGGCAATCAGCAGCTGAAGGTCTTCCCGAGCCAGAGGTTGCATCCGAATCACAGACATGAGCAGAGAGGACACAACAGAAATAGTAAGATCTCCAAACTTCACTTATAACGTAGGATCATTGCAGAGAAGAACTAGCTGTTCTCAAAGGAAACAAAGAAAGACCTCTCTGGACAGCCCATCAGAGGGGGAATCAGATCCCTGCCATTTGGTCTCTCCCCATATGTGCTGGGGATCAGGGAGATGCTTGCTTGATAACCTGTGTCACGAGCTCCACGCCTTTGTGTGTTTTGCTCTGCATTTCAACTTACTTTGGTTTTGCATCGTTCAGGTCTGCTGCTGGTAGAAAAAAACTGACCATGCTCCTGCCACATGTTTTGTGCATGTGTATTTAATGAAGATTCATTTTTGTTGAACTGGTTATTACTGCTCATGTGATTACAAAATATTGGGAAGCCAGGGCAGAGGACTTTATCAGAAAATGAATAGCTAACAAGTGATGTATTCACCATCAGCCATAAAGCACAGTATAGCTGATATACTGCCTTTGCATAACTAGCCCACTCTTGATCCAGGGGCATAAAAGGAAATATAACTGGCATTGCCAAGACTAGAACAGGCTAGAAATTGCAGCATGTAACTGTGCAGGCACTTAGTTATTGCAGTGCCATGAGTGTCAGTACAACAAATCCACGTTTCCCTTCTATTCACTGACCTCCTGCCCTGCTATGTATTTCATCAGGCGGTTACGGAGTCCATCAGTACCAAAGTTCAACTCCATGCAAAACCTCCATCCCTGAAGACATCGGGAGCTTCATGTAGCCCTGTAGCTGTAATGCGAAAGGCATGAGGAATGTCAGCACCTCCATGAGTCTGTAAGCAGCACCATCTTGTTTTCAGCTCTTCAGTGCTGAGTGAGCTGGAAAAAACCTATCACATGCACTTTGTTCCCAGGGCAGACTCTTGTTTTTATTAGAACATCTTGGACAGAATCTCGTCTCAGTTACATTGATAAAAATCCGGTTATGCTACTACAGACAACTGAAGTATTTCAGACATATCCTGGTGTGGCTCAGAGCAGAGCGTGTCCCTGTACTCACAAGGGACTCCTCGAGGAAGTTGATAAACAGCATCTGGAAGCACAGGAATCCACACTTTGGATAAAATATTGCGCAGAAGTATCATATGTCAAGCCATTCACATCGCACAGTTAACAGATGATGACAAGATTAGGTAGACCTTTTCCAGTTCATGTTTGTGTTTATCTTGCTGTTGAAATGCAGTGTTTTGGCCGGGGAAGCATGATAGAAGATGATAGGGGATTCCAAGCCGAAAATAACTGAGCAGCCACATATTCAAGCTCCGGCCAGAGTCCAGCACTGGTAAAGTAGGTTCATCACTGTGACTTTAATTCATTTTTAGAGGAACGAACAGAGGCAAAGCAGCTAAAGATTCATGTAGTTCCCAGGCTGGACTGCTGGAGCTCAGAAAACTATAGCGTGAGTGCTGCTACCACCACTTTTACCTTTTCCTGAGAGAAACCAGACGAAAACTGAGGAATAGACCGTAGCTCTAGGCTGCAATCTTAAGCTAAACTTCACTGCAAGGTCGGGGAGGCTGAAACACTCAGGAGTTCAGAGGCCACCTCCAGCCCATCCGGTACTTTGACCCTTGTCTCTGCGAGCTGTAAAGGCAGGAACAGGGATACCCTAAGCTGTTCTTGCTGCCGTTGTGTCATGCAATCACGGCTTAGCTGAGATATCGTGACTGACTGCTTCGCACGACACTGTAAAAGAGATCAGTGAGAGCCCAAAGGTAACTTTTAGATATGGCTAAGCTTTGCTAACATGAGACCACAGATTCAAGAGCTAAATGCAGTGGTAGGGTGCTCGATCAGGTTTGACCCCCTACAGCCTCACACTGTAGATCCCTGAACCGGCACAGATTCACGCTGCCAAGCTAAGTTTGTTCTCAACACTGAGAAATGGGAGTATGTTTATCCTGGTAAACTCTCTGCTCTATCAGTAATCATCTGTACTCCCTCAGCTGGCACAAACACCGTGTCTTGTGCTCGGGGTAGTTCAGCAGCAACATACTCGGACGCAGCCTGGTCCCGCTCCAAGCTCGGCATCGCGCCGAGCTGGTGGCTAATGACCGCACAACCATGGGCAAGGCTCCTAGGGATCCCTCTCCGTGCTTTCTTGAGGATCGTGCACACATGGCACTGAGTCTCAGCTGTGAAAGTGAAGAACTGTCATCTTGCTGGGGACGCGGTATACAGAGATTGAATAAAACGTAAAAGCATTTGAAGGCAAAAATAGTAGACTGCAGATTTAGCATTTATTTTTCTTTTCATGACTGAGTGCCAGCAGATAGGGTCATGTGATTTTTGAACAGATACACACAATTATGGTAAGAGAGCAGCTGGACAGATAGTCCAGCCAGCAGTTTCTCTGGTACTGGTGCCCACATGAGACCTGAAAATCAGTCCCTCGATGACTCCAGCGAGACCTTTCCAGGAACAGTGCTTCCAGTCACAGATACAATACCAGGAAGGTTGCGGCTGGGGGAGAAAGGAGAGGAGAAGGAATTGAAATAGCTGTGGTGTTTCAGAGATAGGAGGATTTCAGAGGCAAGGCCAAAGACGGGTCCTTGCAGAGACCAGCTCTGTGCAGGGAGACACGTGTGCCAGCACCTGCAGCTCTCCTGGGCTGTCCCTCTGCTGAACAGCTTCTCTCGCCGCAAATGAAATGCCGATACCAAGCTCCAGTCAAGGTGGTAACTGAAGCAACAGCTTCACAAGAGTCCTGTGTCAATGGCACAGAGAGGGGCAAGCCGGCACTGTCCCACAGCCTTGGCCATGGTCAGGGAGGTCTTCATCCCCCAGAGGACTGCTGCAGGGAACGCAGCCCTTGTCTCCAGATTCCCTTACGCTAATGAACCAACGGATCCAATTATACCTCTATATAGCTGGATTTAGGACAAGAGGAAGGAGCAGGCCACAGTTCATCACCTGGGAGCCCTGGTTGGAAGCACCGTTTCTGTGATAGTAGAGGCGGACTATCCTTGGCCAAATCACCGCGGCTGCTCCCAAAGAGAAGCCCGAAGAGTTGACTGGTTTAGGCAGAAGAGCCTGTTGAAAGATCAGTTGGGCAGATAACCTACTTCCT
>NW_009192022.1:25678-52099 GCF_000690835.1 Fulmarus glacialis
TGCTCTGCTCTGCAAGTGTGTTTGTGAAGGGCTTTAGGTTTATTCTTGGCTATCAAGATGGGACACACTACAGATTTCAAAAGGACAGAAAGTTCAAGGCCACCTAAGCATAACAACCTGTCATTTACTAAGGGCTCACCTCTTTGGTGAGCTCAGCGTAGCCCTCATCCACTGGAGTGAAAAACCTTGCCCAGACCGGGGGGTGACATGGCACAGAGACACGGGCAGAGGTGGGTCAAGTGCTGAGCACTGGCGTTGAGTGCCAAGAATATTTTTAGCATCCAGGGCACAAGATGTTGAACAGACATCTGTCTCGTGCCATTCACTAGCAATCTGCCACAGGCAGAGGCTCATTTTTGAATGGGTGATCCAAGAAACACAGAAAGATTTCCCAGCGAAGCGGGTGGCAGTGGTGTGCGGTGCTGTGTGGTTGCTGTTGCTGAGTGAGTAGTATCTAACACAGCCCCGCGCAGTCTCCACATGGCTGGTCTCAACACAACGCATTCTGAAATGACTTGGGATTTAGAAGTACAAAGGATCTGTAGAAAGGCCAGAGCTTTTTCCTTTTTTTTCTAAATACTCTGTTTTCTGCCAATGTAAATTACTTTCACCTAAAGTCTTCGTAGCTGTCTTACCTGTGGCATTGAGTTAGTAGCGTGCAAAAAGAGATGTCATTGTCACATCCTCCCAATCTCAGTCAAGGTCTCTTGCTTCATCAGTATAACATTTCTCATTTGTAACTTATGAGATTTGTGACTCATTTATACCCCCAAGTTATGCCTTTTCTATTCAAAACTTGATTTAAATTTTACAACGTTACGCCATAAATCAGTGACATCAGAAACAACAAATTTAAACTCTGAGGTTATACGAAAGTTACTCTGCATTAAAAATGTGAATAATGACAGAAAAGCAGTTTGAAGGACCTGGGAGGAACTACAGTTGAAGGTCAGAAGAGGGTCCACGTCCACCATTGGGTTAGTGATCTTTTTCTGTTTCTGCCCTGGCTGATTGGAAACCTTTAACCTTTCCAAAGACGTTACGCAGCTACCAAATGAATCAACAACATCTAATCTGGGAAAAACAGCCAAATGTTAAGTAACATTAATTGCCTCTTTCTATGACATGTGGTGAACAGAGCAAAGTTCACCAGAGTGTGGTGGGAATTATCCCCGGCTAATTGTCAAAGCACCCTGTGTGTGCCTGTGCTCACATACACCTTCCCAAGGCTCTCTTGTCACTGCTGATTTGTATCTCCACTTCGGCAGCATTGGGAAATTCATGGTGGTTTGCAAACCAGTCCTACAAACAGTGACACCTCTGTAAGTGCCTCTCAGACATTTATCAGTCAACCTTTACTACTGCTCTGAAGTCACCATAGGAATTTAAACATCCCATAGATAGCTGTATTCAGCAGGCTGGGAGGGAATTTCCATTCAGGGAAACAGTCCATCTTCTCCCTCCTGCACCAAGATTCCAAAACAATACAAGAAATCTTTCAGAAACTGTGATGTGTGACACACTGGCTGTACAGCAAGGAGAGCAAGGACCAGGATGGCCTGAATTTTTGGAGAAGTTTCTTGCCAGTGTGGTCCGCTAGACTGAGGAGCAGCCTCCCAAAAGGATACCAGTGGAAACTACTGGCAACCTTTAGAAACCAGCCAAGACTTGCAGAGCAGTCCTGTGTTTGTTAGGGGATGGAAGGGAAGATCTAATAGGTGTTTTTTACTTCTTGATATCAAGCATTCAGGTACCACAAGCATCATTACATTTCCTCTGTTTTTTTTCCTGATTTCGGCCCTTTTGACGCATATGTGGAGGAAACTGTGTGACGAACATTCTGCTTTAACAACCAGCTCCCAATGCTTCTCCACACCATCCCTTCACCTAACAGTGGCACCGCACGGAGCCAGGCAGGGATGACCACTCTCCTCAAACTGTTTTCCTGAAAGCTGTAGCCCTCTTTTCTGCTAAAGTTCAGGCCTTCTCAAGAGGCTGGAGAAAATCCAAGATCAACAGAAACTCCGCGTGCTGGGCTGTCTTTTTTTATTACCAATTATGTTACTATCTTCCCCTGGAGTTTAGAATTTCACAATAGCAAGTTTTGTAAAGAGGCCATCTCTTTTCCTGTTCCTATGGCACACTTTGCTCGCCGGGGCTAGGCAGTACTGCCAACACCACAGGGGACATTGAGAAAGGAATGGCAAGTGGAGGTCAGCTCCAAAGGGCACCGTCAGAGCTGGAAAACACCAAACCATCCCTCCCAGACAGGCAGTAGTTTCCTATAGAGGCAATTTAAGAGATCAAGATGGCACTGATCACAGCAGTAAATGAATCAGAAAATGAATGCGCCTTCCAGACCGGACAATAAAGATAAAATAATGATCTGAAGTTGTTTAACTTTTTGCTCAACTTCAAGAGAAAGAAGTGTTCAAGGCAAATGCACTCAATCAGTGTTTGAGATCTTTCAGTTGCTGTTTTATGGAACCAAAGGTCTGCGTCTGACCACGGGTTTCAAGAAACTACGGATTCCTGTGGCAAAGGCTGAGTGAAAATTTAGCTGTGTTTTACAGACATTAACATGATTTTTGCTTTTAAAACAACTGTGACAAGACCAGAGGCTTAGGTGGAACTGGCTCAGGAGCTGGTCTCTTGCCAGGTCAGTGGCAGGTTCGGACCTCGAGTGTTTGATCCAGCTTTGAACAGCTCAGGAAATTGTATTTCCATTCTTCTTATGAGCTTGTTCCACAGCCCTGTGCAGCTCACAGTTAGGAATTATTTCCTGACATTCAGCTTACACTTTCCTTCAATTAGTCATTCTATTTCTCTTAACTATACCCCTAATGTTCTCCTAATTGCTTTCCTTTTCTTGTTGGTGTGTACACCCTTCTTGTGTTTGCAGACGGTTACAGTGCCCTATTAGTCACTGGTTAATTTGTACCGCTTCCATTTTCCTTCATATGTCAACAGCTTGAGGCTTTCCATTTATTGTGTTTTTCTGGCTTTCTTCTCACTGGAGAAAGCAGGCACGCTCCCTGGCACAGATCAGTTACGCTGCCTCAAAAGACAGCTGAGCAAAAAGCACTAACATCTCTGGTCTGAGCTTAAGGAGATTCTCCATCTCACGTCAGCTGATAGTTTTCACGTTGTTTCACTTGTGATGCTGCTCTCCATGCTGGCACGGGACGTAAGAGACACTGCCATCTCCCTGTCAGCAAAGCTGGGGATGTTATTTGCTCATTAAATACTTGAGGGTAAAGGGACAAAAGCTCCAAAGCTTTAACATGGTCAGATGACTTGGGTCATCATCAGCTTTCCCTTGGGCTCTGTGGCCCCAGAACAGGACGTCGCAAGGCAAAGCAGCGTCCCCAGCCACCGAGAGATGCTCTGCAAAGACACTGAGGGGCTGCACCAGGGCAGGAGGGGGTGGTCTGCACTTGCAATGTAAAAACTGAGGTCTGCTTGAGTACTTGCCCTCAAGATAAGGCCTGATGGTGCCCTCATCTCATGCCGTTCGTTCGTTCTGCTGCACAAGACCAGCTTTAACTCGGGTGATGACAGGGTGGGGAGATCATGAAGTAATCTGTGATCTTAAAGTAATGACTATCAGCAGCGACACACATAGAGGTGATCCTGCAGTAAGGTTGGAAGTGGATCATAAATCCTCTTGAGGCCTCACGCAGCTCAATTTACCCAGAAATTGCAACTTATCTCCTAGGGAGTCCCCTCTGAGCCAGGGTAATGCTGGGCATGGGTGATAAAGAGACGCTCGTGACCCAGCCCAGCAGCGATTGCACTTCATCAACCATGAAGGACATCCATGGTTTGACATCCTCAGGCACTTGGTACATTTGCAGGAAGCCTTGTAGTTCTGGCTGCAAGTGTTCTGTCCACAGGGACCTAAAAAGTTTGCCTCCTGCATGTCATTACACCCAGTATTTGACACTTCGAAAGCAATCCTGAAAGACAGAGCACACTACCTTTAAGTCCCCAGGCCATAGCCTGTAAAGGATCCACTGGATGCAGGACTTTCATCTGTTTGATCATAACTATGGGGGAAAAAAGTTAAGGCTGAAAGGGAGAACAAAGCCTGATGCTGCCTGCAGTGCAGACTCACTGGGTGCTGTTGTTCCCGGAGTAGTGAAAGGCAATGGCCACAGCCTGAAACAATGAAAATCCCTCCTGGATAGGTGAGACACACCTCAAAATGATCCAAAGCTCAGTGAGCACGACATATCCAGGAGCAAACAAACGAGGACACAAAGACCTCATGGGTGGAGGAAAAAATAAAGCATCTCATAAATCACCACTGCAGCCTCAGCTCATTGGCTTAAGAAAAACAGACAGCAGACTTCTCACCCCTCTAGTCTTTCTTTAAATAGCCCAGCTGAAAAAAGCAATTCTCCTGTTCATGCTGGTTCTTTGGACAGCGGCTGTTGAAAGGAGATGTTGGGCATACACCCACAAAAGGCCTGAAGGAAGACTTCCAGAGCAGCAAGATAAATTACTGCTTCAGCACCCTCAGCACTGGTCTGTCTCTTATCCCACTGTCAACACAGGCTCAGTCACACCCAGAAGTGGCACTTCCCACCCTGCAGTGCTCTCCCACAACCTCCGATAAAGACAGCACAGGTAGGTCCCAAGACCATTTCCATGCCCTACTTCGGGTAAAAAATGAGAGCAACTGGTCTAGTTGGTGCAAACTAGGGATGGTCCCAAGTGGCTGGGGGCTGGCAATGCAATTCACCTCGCCTGGACAATTTTGCTTTCAGCAACTAGCGCAGCATTACGGCTGGGCAGGGAAATGAGGTGTGATTGTTTCTGAAGGGATGGTGAAGCTGTCTGGCTGAGTCACTCCCAGACGGTTCTCACAGGTACCATTCACAGAAACGGCTCCCCGACGCCCGGGAGTCAGCCGCTGGAGCTGATCTCAGCTAATCCCTAAATCCAGCTACACCCAGATACCGATGCACAGTATTTTACCATGTGCTTGCACCGCTGACTGGTTTCTGCAAGGCTGGATTTAGCTTGGAGACTCCTTGGTCTTGCTTTTGAGAAGTTTCGCGAGTGAGGACTTCATAACACGAGCAACATCACTCTGGCAGCTGGCAAAGAGCTCTCTTGTCACTCCTGTGGGGGTTTGCATTGGTGCGTAAATACGAATTCAAGCCCAGCCTGGGCACCAGACACACAGAGCCTCTCTTGAGGGGACCAAAGGAGCCCAAACAAGCTTCTGGAGCTGGCTTTTAACTGGGATGTTCCTGAGCCTGTGGCTGATGAGGTGCCAGGGCTCAGCACAGCCCATAGGGGAGGGAGGCTTGTCACAAAGACAAGACCCCTTGTTTTAGAGACGCAGCACTGCCACTGCCAGCATTTTTCCAGGGAGGGTCGTTTCCGATGCTCACTGCATCACCTCTTGCACCCACTCCACTTCTGTTATGCACAGTGTTTCCCCTTGATCCCATAATAATCTAAAGTCCAGTACCATTTAAAGACATGTGTCCTTGTCCCATTTTCCCAGGGTGCAAATAAATACCCCCCTCCACCCACAACCGGAGGCGATGAGGAGCCTGGCATGCTGCGGTGACAATGCAGCCGGGCCACTGCCAGCAGCAGACTAACTGCAGAGACAGCACAGCTTGCTGCTCTGAGCATCAAGTCTTCTTCCCTCTCCATGAGGAGAGCTAAGAACTGGGGGAAAGGTAGACAAGTTTGGACACAGAAGCCTGAATATTTAGCTAAGATCTATATAGCCTTTTCCTCTGAAGAAGATGGTGCCATTATTACTTCAGAACTGTTCACCTGCTTTTCTTCTTGCAAGTCGCCCCAGGGCTCTTCCTTCCTCCCTTGCTTGCTAAGCAAGGTGTGCAAATGCAGCCACACCATGCAAAAAAGCACATATTCCCATTACTAAAATTATCTATATTCATTCCACCCAGATCTGTACCATGGGCAAAGCTGCAGAAGAATAGAGGCGTGAAAGAGAGGTAGCAAGCACATGGGCAAATAAATTCCTTGGCTGTTGCTCATTCTGTATTCTACTCATTCGGATTTTATTAGAAAAAAACCCATATCCTAAGTGTGTGAAAGGGGGAGCATTTCCATTAGAGGAGCTCTGCTCACAGTGTGTTTTCACATTCACTCACACCTCTGACTCATGAGCTCTCGAAGCATTAACTCTGCTGATTTAAGCGGTTACCACCTCCCCTGGAGAACCTGCAGGCGTGAACACCTCGTGGTGACGTTTAAACCTCCTCAGCTAAAACTGGCAGAGCTGTGAGTCAGAGCCCCCAGCTGCACCTTCCCTGAACCCCACTTATACGTCCCGCCGCTCTGGGGTGATATGTTGGCCAGGGGCTGGTCCGAGGAGGTTGCCAGCCTTGGCTGCATTCAAGACTGGGCCGTTTGGGCTTCCCCAGCTCAGCTATCTCAGGGGGTGTTGAGTGGCAATGGCTGGAGATGATGGATGGTGCACAGAGCGGGGCAAGCACAGACCCTCCGCGGGGCTGTGCCAATCCCATGCTGCCGTTTGAGGAGCTGCGGCATTGAAAGATATTTTGGTTTTAGTGTTTAACCTTTTCTTTTTCATGTGCTTATTTAAATTACCACAAGCACAATTTTCAGACCGATCATTTTTTAATTTACAGGAGGAGAGAGCAGTGCCCAGAAATAAATAATAAGGAATAGCTGGCGTGCAATTCCCATGTAAGGCTCTTCGGACAAGGGATGGTATTTCAGAGACAAAAAGGAGCTTAGCACCTCCTTGGCTATCAGAAGGGTCAAAACAGGAAGAAAAAACAATCTGGAGTTGTCGTATTAACACAGTTTGTACCAGCCTGCAGCCAGCAGGTCCTGCCTTCCCGGGGCCAAATGAGGATGAACCCGACAGTAACCAGAATCGGACTGTGCAACCTTCACTTATTCCACTAAGAAGTTTCTCCTGCAGTCAGCCCCGGCAAGGCCAAAGGGGACTCGCCGCATTCCCATGAACCTGAGTTTTTTTAGCTATGTGTGTGCATGGGCTCAGCACAGGGCGCAGAGCCTAGGGCTCGCTGGCTGGCTGCCTGCAAGCTCTGCCTTTACCCTCCCAGGCACGGCTTTGGCCAGGAGCATGCGGTCGGGCGATGGCCACCCCTGTACTAACAGTAACACACTGAACATGAGATGTGAGATAATGCAGAGCAAATGCGACCTGGCATGCGGGCTGAGCTCACTGCCCAGGTGTTTCTGTGGCTTCCCTGGCCGGTTGCCACAGCTGGGACCGAGATCCTTGCTGCGGGCACCTGTGCTGGCAGCACAGGAGGAGGCACTGTGCTCGGGTGGTACCTGCTTGCTCACGGACCCCGCTCGCATGAGCACGCGTCTGAAAGTGCAGCCAGACAGACCCTCTGCAAACATCCATCTAGCTTCCTATTAGCCTGGCTTACACTGGCTTAAATCGGTTAAGAACAATTTAAGCTGAAACCCAAGCAAGGTTTGAAGGCTCCAGGCTCTCAGGAGGTGAGAACCTTCACAAGTTCTGGCAATCCCCACCACAGAAAGCAGAGGTGTCCGTGACCAGGGGTGAGTGCCCAGCAGCGGGGAGGCAGAGCTGGCCCCCATGCTGCCCGCGCTGCCGCGGTCCCTGCACTGGCAGACATAACATCGAGCTGCAGTTAATGCCCAGGTGATGAATCACAGCTGGAAGAGGAGGCTCGCCATCCTTTCTGCAGCCCCAGATCAAAGAGGGGTGGACAGATAGCTGGGAGCAGTTACATCTTTCATTGCTCCCACATGCACAGCCCAAACTGATGATTCGAAAACCCTCCGGCGCGTGGGCAAGTCACTGCAGCTCAACAAGTTGCTGCGCATCAGCTGGTAACCTGTTGTGAAAGCACACGTAGCAAATTGCACGGCCATGGCAAAAAGCGTTGGCTTCAGCCACTGTGGAAGCCATGCTTTGCTTCTTTGCTGGTTGATTTAAACACTGCAGGCAGCAATTCCTCAATGCCAATCTGTAGGCATGCATTTTGAGAAAATGAGTAATTTATGCTACCATTAATAAACCTTTGAGATCAGTGCATGTTTCCATGTGGCTACCATTGAGACCCCTGGGAATAGTGTCAGCCTAAGAATGGCAGCAGTTTAATTTTATTCATTTGTGAACATGAGTCAGACTTTTTTTTTTTAATATTCAACCAATTCTGGACTCCTAATTTCTCTCCCAACAAATCCATTCTGTAAGTGCACCTTTTCAACTGTTATCCTCAAACTATCTTTCTCTCCGTTCAGCTCCAGTGAAATGGCAGAATGGCTTTGAGGTACCATTTTCTGAGATGTATCAGCAGTCTGGGAGCTAGCAGCCCAGAATTTTAATGTATTTGGGAGCTGCTGCACTAACTGCTCACATCTAGGTGACTCGATTACTTTCTGAAAAGTGATGTGGGAAACAAAGTTTCATGTAGGTCAGCTTTGAAAGTGGACTCAGGCCCCTAAGAAATGCTGATTGCATTTGGAAACTCACCTCTGAGTCTTTCCCCTCCCTACAGACTCCAGCTTTTCAGGTGCTCTCTTTGCAGCACTGACATAGGTTTTCAGCAGAACAAGATAATGCAGTTTTTCCCCTCTTAATTCTTGGACCTGGCTCCCAGCCACCATGAATACAGCAACAAACAGCACTGGGTGTTGCATGGAACTTTGAAGTCCAGAATCCCAGTGACGGAGACATAGCAAGGGGAGCCCTCCCTCTTCGTTTTTGCAAAAGGTGCTTTTCCTTTTGTGGCGTTAGTGGGTTGCTTGGCATCTTCCTGCAAGGCAGTGGAATGCCCTTCACCCCGCAGGTCTGGACAGCAGGCTGCATGCCCTCCCTTCACTCCCTATGAATATGGTGGATCCCAGGGCTGCTCTTTACCACAGCCAACTCGCTCAAACGCAGTCTGGCATTATACATCTGTAGGCTGCTGCCATTCCTAGTCACATCCTTGTTGGTTATAGCAGCGTCTAAGGGGACTCAGGGTTAGATGCCTTGTTTCTCCCCCTGCATCCTCCTAGGCTATCTCTTCCTTGGCTCTTGCTCTTCCGCCCTTCCATTGAGCACATTCATCTGCTCCTTCCCTTCTTCCCCATTGTTCTTTATAGACCTTTTTCCTGACCGATCCTCTCTCCTGCTCACTACCATGTTCCCTCTCAAGCCCTCGCCCTCCAGTTGTAACGAGCCCATGCCAATCATCTCTCCTCTGCTCTTTCAAATCCTTCCTGTGCAGCTTCCCATGCAGACTGTCCTCCCATCAGTCACTGCCTCTGCTAGCAATTTGCAGGCTCCTGCCTTCACCCCCTGGGTTCGCATCAGCCTGGGCTCCTTGGGATGTAGCCATGGTGCTGGGGTGCCATACCGGCTGGAAAAGCACCATGTGCGTTTGCAGTGCTAGTTACGAAGGTTAAAAGTCCCGGCAGCATTATGGAGCACAGCCTATATAAGCATTTTATGTCTGTCTGACAGCAAGGGAAGTCTCCTAAAGTGGGAATTCCTCTATTTTATTAGGAGGGTTTCTGAGAGCCCCGTTTTCTCTCTGTTCATACAGATTGGGCCTTTCATTCTCATATGAAGTGGGATGCTAAACAGTGCCATCTGTTCTCATGCCAGAAGCCAAAATGCTCCTCTTTACATCTCCCTATTATTTTATAGCCAGGCAGCTGTACAAGCTCTGGGAACATTAGGTTCCAGGGAGAAGTTTATGTCAATCTAAGGTACTTTGCAAACAAATTATCAGGATGTATTTCCCCCTGCTTCACCTCCCCACAGTTTTTGGGATAGAGGCCTTAAAAAGAAGCCCTCCTCTTTGACAAACCCTTTCTGGTGCTCCAGTGAAAAAAATTATGCTGGTGTTGGTTGGAATTTGCAGGAAGCTGAGCTCTCACCAAATACTTCTGATTGCCCCTGCCTGTTTTCCTTTAAAACAAGCCTCTTGCCCTCTCGTCTCCCTGGGCAGGGTCTATAAATAGCCTTGAATGTCTGGCTCCTAGAGTGACGTCCATATCTCAGGGAAGGTGTATACAGTTACTGTGTTCAACTTGACCTCTTAAATTAGCTCAGCCACAAGAAGGTACAAAAGAACAACAGAAGTTATGTGACTGTTGATGTTTATTCCTGGGGAAATAGGAAGGAGGGGTGTTTCATAAGCTGTTCATGTTCTTTAATGCTGGTGGAAATGATGCTTTGACATTAGCAAGTGGAAGAGGACTGAATCATAGCTACAGCAATACAAACCCACCCAGTCTGCCACAACCCAGTCCAGGGCATGCACAGACCTCCCCACCCTTTGTCAGTGCCCCCCGGCCCCGATATCAGCCTGTTGCTATTCCACCTGGCCCTGGCACTGAACCTGCCGCCCTACATGGGGCGTCACCAGCTCTTTCCAGTTCTCACCACTTCCCAAATGCACATCAGCCTGGCATAAAATGCTTTGACTTTCTCCTTGCATAGCTAATGTATTTTATCAAAATAAAGTGGCAGTGATAAGTAGGAAGACATTGGGCAGCTTCCTTCCCCGGCCATTATCCAGCAAGATCTCTTTTCCCAGGTGGCATCAGCCTCTTCTCTAAGCAACCCTAGCCTGACCCCCCAGCGGCCCCTTCCCAGCAGAACCTGTCTGCTCTCCCAGTGGAGTAGGGAAACAGGGAGCGCCATGAATTAAGGGCCACCAAGGGCCACCTAGATTGCTCACATATCTAATCTCCAAGAAAGAGCATGGTGTTTGCTTTAGAAGAGCATATTTTGGTAGATAAGGGCTCCCTGCTGTGTTACAGGGCATTTTCCAAAACCCATTAGAGTCAATGCAAAAGCTCCTGCTGTTTTTGATAGACACAGTAGGAGGCCTTATTAGAAGGGATTTCACAGTGAATCCTTAAAGTTTTGCATATGTGTCTGACTCTCCAGGCAAGCTCAAGTCTTTTTAAGTACACTGTGTCTCACACTCTTAAATCATGTACCTTTGTTTTTCAGGCACAGAAAAAAACGAAGGCTGAAGATTAGCCTACAATATAGAATCATAGATTAGTTTGGATTGAAAGGGACCTTTAAAGGTCATCTAGTCCACCCCCCCTGCCGTGGGCAGGGACATCTTCAACCAGATCAGGTTGCTCAGAGCCCCGTCCAACCTGACCTTCAATGTTTCCAGGGATGGGGCATCTACCACCTCTCTGGGCAACCTGTGCCAGTGTTTCACCACCCTCATTGTAAAAATTTTCTTCCGTCTTTCTAGTCTGAATCTATCCTCTTTTAGTTTAAAACCATTCCCCCTTGTCCTGTCACAACAGGTCCTGCTAAAAGTTTGCCTCCATCTTTCTTGTAAGCCCCCTTTAAGTACTGAAAGGCTGCAATAAGTTTCCCTGAAGCCTTCTCTTCTCCAGGCTGAACAACCCCAACTCTCTCAGCCTTTCCTCACAGGAGAGGCGTTCCATCCCCCGATCATTTTTGTGGCCCTCCTCTGGACCTGCTCCAACAGGTCCATGTCTTTCCTGTGCTGAGGGCTCCAGAGCTGGATGTAGCACTGCAGGGGGGGTCTCACCAGAGCAGAGCAGAGGGGCAGAACCACCTCCCTCGACCTGCTGGCCACGCTGCTGGTGATGCAGCCCAGGATACCGTTGGCCTTCTGGGCTGCGAGCGCATGTTGCCGGCTCATGTCCATATGAACCCCTGTATCTAAAAACAAACCCAGGAAGGAGCAGTAAGTGAATTAACCTGCTGGAAGAGCTTTGACACTGAGTCTCCAAATACCTGCACAGTATTTCCAATCTGAAATCCCTTGTTCTTCCACCGGCTACTGATGAAGCATGCATTAACTGTAAACTCCAGTTAAACTACTCAGTCGTGCACTTTATGGCCTCATGAGTCTCTCCTGAAAGTTTTAGCTGGAACAATGAATTAACTTCCTTCAAAACTGTCAAGAATTTAGCAAAATCCTTGGAAGCGGACTGCTAGTTTCAGAAACTTCCTGAAGAGTCAAGTCCTTAGTGACTCCTATATATCCATCACAGATGTCACAGAAATGCGTTCAGACCATAACCTCATTTCTAATCACCCAAGACCGATTTATTTGACTTCTGAGCTTGGGCATGTGGATTTGGTGTAAATGCATTTGTTCCCTGAATAGTCCCTGAATAATCACATGGATTTGAGTGGGCTTTTGGATTGGCATGGATAACTTGAACCCATATATACACTAAGTGCATGGCACTAACCTGATGCTTTTGTGGCATTTTCTGCAAACAAGCGAGATGTTTGCTGGACAGCAGCTGAGGCTGTGAACCGATTCCTGGCTGGTTTCACTAATGGTCTGGCAGGCTCCGACGGTTCGGAGAGTTCTTAGGGAAAGCCAGAGCCTTGCACGGTTTGGCTGCAGCGGGGGAAGTAGCAGTCAGAAATCATCCGCGTCTGACGGACTCTCTGTTGGCTACGTAATGGCAGATGGGGGTTTTGGGCGAGGTCGCAGATGGCAATGTCACCTGACAAATCCATCCATGCAACGCGCCCAGGGACTGAAAGAACCCATGTTTCGAAAAGAAGACTTGGAAGACTAAACTCTGGATGTTGATCCTCCAGACAGGCAAGACTTCGCTTATGCTGGACTTGTTAGGTGAAAAAGAAACACAGCCTCGAGGCTGGCAGGTTGGGTATTTTTATCAACACGAAATTTTAACCACAAATGGTTGAAAAACATACCTGCCATTAAATAATCCAGAAAATGACAACTTTAAAATCAAAAGGTTTTCTTTTGGCCGGTTATTGAGCTAGCACCAAAGCCAGGTGGAAAGATTTTTTCATCCCCTGGCCTGGGTTTCTACACTGTTGGCATCTCAAACAATGTCACTTTGCATCACATCCCAACTGAGGACTTAGCCCCAAATGACCAAGTGTGTTTGGGGCAGAGTGTGCTCCATGCTAGTGTCCCAGGAAGGCTGCGTCTTGGTGCGTGTCTGGCTGCTCTGCATTTGTCTTCTCAAAATAACATATTCTCCACAGACCAGTATGTCTTCCTGCAGCTCTCCATCCTTCAGAAGAAAAAATCCTTACTAGTGTAAGGCTCAATTTCTTGCTTCTGCTTTCCCAGGCAAATGGAGACGTGGCTCAGTCCTTCCTCCTGGCCTCTGCCCTGGCCTCTCGCAGCATCCTGGAGGTTGTCACTCCACCAGCTCCTGTCTCAAGGTGAGCCCAAGGCTCCTCAACATGGAGATAGAGCCTAGAAATCACAGCTTGTCTCGTTTAACCCCATGACTCCAAAAAAGAGACCTGAACACTCAAGTGGATCTAAATCCCTTACTGGAGGCTTGGGGGTCAGTAGTGAAATGTGGCTGGGCAACGGGGCTGTATCGGTCAGCTGTGCAGAGGAGCAAATGTCTCCAGGCCAAAAAGCCAAAGACATGTTTAGTCATGTCCATGAGTGCTAAAGGGGCTGTTCTGTGTGCTAGCTTCTCTCTCTCCTGATTTTCTTCACCAAATTGTCTTTTTTCCCCCACATATTTTCTCTGAAGGGGCTGAAGGAGAGGTGGGAAGAAGGAAAAGAAGGTCCTGGTTTAATATTAAAATCATTGGTTTTGCCTCACCTCTCATGGCTGCAATTCCCCACTCAGTCCCAAAGAGCCACCAGCATCTCCCGGACCCAGACTGCATACAGGATGGTGGGAAAATAGAAGCAAGCACAGCACACATTGCAGAATATTATTGCAGAATATTTTCACACGCTACAGTAACATGAGCTTATTCTTCCCTTTACAGGACTCACTGCAGGTGTCTGCTAGAAAGCTGGCATGGGTTTGTGGCCCATACCCCCAGCACCTCTGTGCAGTTCTCGGCTGCAGAGTGACTCATGAGACTTCTCCTTTCTTTGCATATCTAAGAGCTATTGTTATTATTATTTTCTATTTGCGCTACAGTAATGCCCAGGGGCCCTAGACAGGATCAGGATCTTGCTTGTGATAGGTGTTACACGTTCCGAGAGACGGTCCTTTTCCAAAGATTTTGCAATCTAAATAGTTGAGAAAACAAACAATGGGAGAAAATCCGAGAGCTCTGGAGAGATCAGCGCTCCCAGGGATGGAGGCCTGGGAGAGGAGGATGTTCTGCTGTTAGCCGTGGACAAGGGAGGTGAATGGAATAGACCCCAGGCAAGCTTAAAACTCTTTCAGTTTTCACTATTTTTATCACATTTGAGGAGTGTTTTGTCAAAGACCAGCCATGTCAGAAAGTTGAGGAAAGTTGTAGCAATAACCATATGGGCAAAGCAACCTTGCCAAGACATGCATGGAGCAAATTTTTGGCTGTGAGGAACAGTCCTGTGTCCGAAGGAAATTGTCCTGAGGCCAATTCCTGCCTTGGCTTTGGGGTGAAGATGAGTGTAATGGGTCCATCTATTTGACCACCTTACAAAAATTGTGTATTCGTTGTAGTTGGTGCTCCAGAAATGCACAACATTTGACTAATACCTCAGTCAAAGGAGACTTTTATTGATAGAGCGCTGTATGGCCCCAGGGCTGCCTGAGTTGTCTTACGGAGCATGTTTTGTGCTCTCCAGGGTATTCCTCAGGCTGCTCAGACACTGAAGTCAACAGGAAATTCTGGAGGATGAAGGGGTAAAGTAAAAGGCTGACTAATTTGCTGTGTCTTAATAAAAAGGAATATAAACCAAGAGTAGAGATGTTGGGCGAGCACAGGGCAGTTGTTCCCCAGTTGTCTGAACTCTGGGGCAGGAGAGGGTCTTAGCACCGGGTACAGTCTGCGCCAAGGAAAGCCCACTCTGCAGGCAGGGAGTTTGCATTTCTTTCCCACAGCAATCCCGGGGAGCAGCTGAGCCCTATTTAAAGCCAGTGGAAGGCATTGCTGGCACCAGGCTCTTCGCAGAGCTTCCCAAGCAAAGAAAGGACGGGAAGAAACGCCAGGAAGGGAAGAAAAAGCCCCATAAAATGAAAAGTGTCTCTGACGGGGGCTCCCAAGAAGCACACAATGAGTCTCAGTTGCTCAGTAGTGATCTTCCTTTCCAGTTGCAGGCAGGCAGCTCTCGTCGGTGCCAAGATACTTCTGTTGCCTATTCAGAAAGTGCTGGTTGGAGTCCCAGGACTTGCAGCCATCTGCACTTGCTCAAAAGATACAAATGAGGGCATGTCCTCAGCTACTGACTGCATAAACAGCCCTTTGCCATGAGACTTCTCCTGCAGTTGGATACTCTCTCTGTGTTGTGTGCTCCAGAACATCCTCTAAAAGCTTTGGGCTACTAGAAGCAGGGAGGTGGAGGATAGAAATGGCCAAATATCCTCAGCTCCTGGAAATCTGTTTCCATCATAATCTGGCCATGACTTAAAGTGGTGGTTGTGGGCTCTGGAAACTAGTGGAGGTAGGTGGCACCCTGTTCCCCTGGGCCCTGCAGCACCATCTGCCTCTCCAGGCTCCCATCGCCTCTAGATTTCATTTTTAAACTCCTGTTATGGCACAGCATCCTCTATCCCTCCCCTGCTGAAGTGCCTAGTTACTGGACGAGATGTAGGTCCCTGGCATGTCCCACCCGGGACACCTCGACATCAATTCCTGTTTTGCAGAGGCTGGAGGCTGGAGCTGTTTCTGAGAACATCCCGGACGTCAGCGGGGCCGCTCAGCCGCCGGCTGGCACTGCCACTTCGCTGCGGGAGGAAGGGGAATGGACACGGTGAATCACTGCACAAAGGACAACACACCACTTCTGGCAAAAAGAATGTAACGGACACTTCATTTTAAAAATATTTGCCTTGTCCTGAGAACATTTGGGCCATACAGCTATGGTTTTAATTAAGGGACATGGGGACAAATTAGGTGCCTTAAAGAAAAGTCAATTAACACTCACTAAAAGGCAATGTTATCTTAAAGACCCTTGGGAAATTACTTTGTTTATCCAATGTAAAATAATAACACATGGTCTATCTAGCCACTGCCAGCTCAGGATCCTGCAGCCTTCTGCAGCCAGCAGCCAGCTCATTTTCACAATACCCTCAAGAAGAAGCTGATATTACTGTTTCCCCTTTTCCAGATGAGAATAGTGAAGCAAAGTGAGGGAAATGACTTGCTTGGTGTTATCAAAGAGCCCTGTTCTAACTCCCTGGGTCCTGGGAAGAGCCAGGGATAAGTGCCCTGACATGCAACATAAAAGGAGAGTCCAACCTGCAACTTTGCCTTGTTTTTTGCACACAAGTAACCAGACCTTATATTTGATATGCGTATTTCCACCCATTGCACAGGCATCTGGAGTGGTTGAATGTCTAGCCTGCACCATGTTCTTGTACTCAGATGATACCACGAGGACACCTTTGATGGATGACTGCCACGTGCCCAGCAGACACAGCCATCTGCCACTGCACTCCCAGTGTGCTGAGGTGGCCCTGGCCCTCTGCTCTCTGAACAGACAGCAGCTCTGGGAGTGATTTTGTGCTGAGAAAAACAGAAAGACAAAATAGCCCCGAGATTGGAATGAAGCTAGTTGTCATAGCAAAAAAGAAAAAAAAAGAACAATTTTTAATTGAAAGAATTTTGAGGGGACATTTAAGGTGCTCAGTGGTTTTAGGCAAAATTGACTTGAAATCGTTGGCAGGGAAAATTGTGTGGCAGGTTACATAAATGCACAGTATTTTGCAGTATAAAAAAGGTGAAAATTATTAAACAGACCCAGCTCAGAGAATGCCGTGGCAGAGTTCACATTCTCAAAGAGTCTTGCATGGTGGTGCACTCAGCAGAGGGATGAAGGTCAAGACTTGCAATCAGGAAAACCTAAGTCACTTTTTTTTACCATAAAAGCCATGTTTCTAAAAAAAATGCTCAACATTTAACAAGCCAGACCCCGTATGCCAAGATCTGAGGAGAAACACTGGGCTTCAGAGTAGTAATTTGATGTACCTGTGCAAAGAAGGGTGTCCTCCCTGGACATCCCTTTTCATGGGACCCCCATCAGTCTGTAATGGTGGAGCTGAGCGAGGCGCAGAGCTCTGCATATAACTCAGACTTCTGCCTATGTGATCTCTGCAATTTAGGGAGGGGAGAGGGTGTCGGGTGTTTCCACACCTCCCAACGGAGGCCATTATGTTACAGGAGAATCCTGGAGAACTTCCAAAGGGTCGATGAGGTGGCTACACCCTTCACATGGCTTTTACCCCCAGAAGGAAGGGAGCACAGTTTGCTCCTGGAGAGTGATAGCCTTGGGGCTTTTGCTCTGTTGTTCTCTTTTTTTCATTTCTTCATTATACTGGTTTTCCCACTGAAGTCCCATTTTTTAGCTCCTTGAAATCCTCACAACACCTTCATCTCCAAAACATGGAGAATGGTGGGAAAGGTTGAGTCTTCCTGTTTATGAGTAAAGAAAAGCCCTTCCTGGCCAACTCCTGTTCCACCTCCTGGTCAACACAATTAACATTCATAATTGTTTTTCCAGGCAGAAATGTAAAGAAAACATTTTTCCTACTGCTGAAGACATGAAAGGCAGGATACAGAATATGAAAAAATGTTTGGAACTGCTCCACTGCTTCAGACATAAACTGTCTGTCCCTACATATATCACTATGTACAGGGTCAGTTTGTATCACTGTTTCCAGGCTTTTCCCCTGATCCTATTCATGGTGCAGAAACAAATAAATTAGCAGCTGCCCCTTCTTCCAGCAGCAGAGCTGAGAAAACAGAGATGGTGATGCAGCCAGTTCTGGCAGCCCCATCGGACAATACACCTGGCAAAACAGCTCCTGCTTTCCACTCTGAGCCTAGGAAAAAAGATCCTCATGAAGAAATTTTGTGAGTTGTTGCTTTCCCTTGACCCTCTCTGAGCGACCGCAGGAGCCACCATGAGCTTGCCATCTAGTTCTTTGTTCTTGCAAAATACCAGAGATGTTGGAGAGAGCTGAACAAGCCTAAATCTGGCTGGGGTGGAGAACATGAAGGCAAATATGCAAAATACTGCTGCAGAGCTTTGCCAAACCATCCCATCCCTGGCCTCCTGCCCCCAGACTATCACCTCTGCCCGTGCTTTTCAGACCCTGCTGATACTCTGCTCCTCATGGACCTCTCTCAACCCGGCACTCTGCTAAGTTGCCCAGTGACTTCAGAGCCCAGAGAGGACTCAGGCTGACACAAGGGCTTGGGCTGACACAACGCAATGTGTCAAGACTCTCCCCTCTTGCCCCATGGTGAAGGGCTGGGGTATGGACACAGCCCACCAGTACCCTGTAACCCCTTCATACCTGCTGGGTCAACACACAACCCACCGTTACAGTGCGAGCACCCCGCGTCCTGCAGCCAGCTGCACCCTCCTGACAGGGCATCCGCTCCAGTATGTGTTGTGTTGCTTTGGCTTCTGGCCATGCTGGGAATCAGCTAGAACAGCGGGGTCTTCGCTTTACCTCTCTGCACATCAGCTGCTCAAGGCTTTTGGGCTGGCTGGAGGTAAGGGACCGGGCAGGCACTTTTGACTGGGTCTCGGGACACTTACTCTGTTCTTTTCACAGGCTGCAGCTTTCAGCAGTCACCAGGACAAAGCTTGTGAAGGGGATGATGATGAACAGGCACAAAAGTCAATTTGGCAACAGCTTCCTGAATTTCCAGAGGTCTCAACCACCAGCAGACTCTCCTGATACTAGCACTAGTGTCTGGACTACATGGTGAGGGTGGCCTTCAATGTCAGCAAGAGGTTCTCCATGCTCATCCCTGGGCTGGGCTGTCTCCAGCCAAACCTGAAGCCAAACAAACTCCCAGGCATGGGGCCCAGCGGTGCAGAAGCTGTGCTTGCAGACATGATCTTTGTGTACAAGGGGAGCCTCATCTGGAGAGCAGCTGCTCATGGATGCACTGGAGATCTGGAGCTGGACTCCCTCCTTCTAGCACTTGTGCTTGAAAACGTGCCTCCAAATCCTCCTGGGTTTTGTTATCATGGACTATAAACACAGCTAATAGATGAAAGCATTAAGTGTCAGTGATGTAACAGGCTGGAGTAAGTGAAAGTTATTCTCTAACAGCAAGACCCTGACACGCACAGAGCCTTTATCTCTGAGGTTCACTGCAGAGTAGCTTATCATTTAAAATGCTTCCAAGTGAAACCAGCTTCCAATGTGAAGGTAGCTCGATACCTTTATATATAGCTCCTCTCTGGCTATTCTTTGAAGGTACCCATTCAGATAGTCCTCATTTATTCAAAGAGGACTGAGCAGAATCAGAATTGCATTCCCCCTCTGGGGAGATCTGCCCTGGGGTATTTTCCTTCCAATGCAATCACTGAATTATTTCCAAGAATTTTGCAACTGACTCAGCCACACGTTTTCATTTGTTAACTACCTCTCTGCTGATTAAACAATACATTATGGCTCATAGGACTTTTTATTTATTTTTTTAAATAAATTGAATACTGATGAAGGAATAGAAATAGTTTCAACACCAACACACCCTCCCACACACACATACCACAGGAGCCAAGCTTACAGCTTCTCTGCAGCATAGACAGAACTGGGCATTAGCTGCCCAAGGATGATGAGTTGAGGGTCGGTCAGGATTAGGCCATTCCTTCCCAAGAAAGGGGAGAAAGGGAAGGAACAGAGCTGGGCAGAGATCTGGAGGAGATGGGCTGGCTGTTCCCACTGCCACCCCTGGGATGGGAGAGAGAAGAAATAGCTGTTGCTGGAGGGAAGGGTTACTGTGCTATGTGCACATATCCCCAAGCTGCTGTCGGGAGCAGCAGCAGCCAGTTTGGCTTTCCAGGGCCCTGCTGTAGGCAGAGCAGCAGCCAGGGCTCTTTTCCCCTCCTAGGAAGCTGCTGAACAAGGTCTCTGCCCCCTCTGCTGTGCCTTTGGCCAGACTTGCAAATGCTCCCAGAGGACACTGATGCTGAGCTAAGCTCCTCCGCGGTCTACTCGCCCCGCGCACAGTGCATTTTCAGGCAATCCCATTAGAGGAACACATACTGTTTTCTCCCTCACCCAATGCTCAGTCTTTAGCAATGATTTCTATGAAGTTAGCTGGGCAAACCTGACTGCGGACAATAAAGCAGGGTCAGGCCCAAGCAATAAAGCTGCATGAGTGGTTTGCTTACAGCTCTCAGGACTTGCAGTCCAGGCTTTGGGTTTCAGGGGCTGGGACTCTGCATATGCCCAGGCCCAGCCATGACTCATTTTTATAATGTTTGGACCAGGGTGAAGGAAAACCCGCTATCTTCCAAAATTCCTCTTCCTCTTGCTGATACACCACTCTGTGACAGATCTGTCTCTCTCTGCTGGGACATCTGCTCATGCTAGATCTCACCCATGTTGTAACTGAAGCAATTTGGGTTTCAGACAGCGGAGATGCAGGGAGTGGGACAGCAAAGCCATGTTTTGCGGTTATTTCCCAAAGCAAATCTCAGTCTGACTCAGCTGGAGCCCTGGAGCAGCCCTGCACAGGGTGAGCCAGCAGGGAGAGGGGAAGGAATTGGGTAGGGAGGGGATAGGCATCCTGATAGACACTCGCTCATGATTAAATAGTCCCTATACTTGATTACACGCTGCGCAATGACTTTTCTCTTCTTTTCCTTCTGTTCTAAGAAAATTCAGAGAAGGTCTGCCTGAGAAAGGACTCATGGCGCTGTTAGGGGGATAGGGAGAAGACAGCATGGCAGAGGTGGCCGTGCAGATCAGTGAAGAGAAAACTGAGGAATGAGCTAATGGGTGAGGAAGAGCCAGAGAGAGGGCGGGAAAGAGATTCTGATTATTTTTCTCTGAATTGCATTTCCAGTTTTCTGAGGCTTGGCCCACCACTGAGGATTGCTTCTCATGGACAGATCTGCAATTGTATTATTAGCTGCAGAACGTAAAGAATATTCACCTATCCCAGCAGCTGATAGAAACAGCTTTCGAGGTCCTCAACTGCTGCTTATCTCTCTCTGTGTGTTTTTATCCTCCGATTCTTTTTTTCAGTGTGTTTTCACTTAGAATTTACCCTTAGAGTTGACTATGGAAATCCACTGTCTGGCTCCTGGACTAAACCTTCTGCCCCCCACCAGCTTCTTGGCACTTAATTTTGTTCATGATATGAATTTCAGCACTTCTGCAGGTCTCTGTGCTTCACACTCGCCACCCTGGAAGGGCTGGGAGAGGGCTCCAGAAACACTGCACCCTCTCTGCCTCCTCCCTGAAACGTCTTATCTTCACTAGACAATGTTCCTGAGGATTACGAAGCTTTACCAAATCAGTGATGTTTACTGCACACAAGTTAAGGACTCTTTCACGTCTTTAACACGACTCAACTGTCGTTCCCAAACAATCCTGCCAGGGTGCCTGGCATGACCATGGCAGCCCATGGCTTTTTGCTGAATCGTCACCGTGGTCCAGCCTGTGGCTACACAACTTTAATGAAAGGCTCAGAAGGTTGTAGCTTGGCTTTTTGAGTCTCACATGGCTTCTGGTTAAAAAGTTCAGCTGTATGTTCTGTTCACAAGCACCGTCAGGAATGAGCTTAGTAAAGGCGCCTTAATCAAAGTTAAGGTTTTTTTACTTTACTGTCTTCAGTGAAGAATTTTACAAAAAGGCTACCACACAGATCACCAAACAGATTCTCTGCTAAGGCTTTCCTTCACACTTTTGGACCTGAAGAGCCTTAAAGTAACATAGGATAAAATGCAGGAGCCTGCAGATACCACCTCTGACCCTTCTCTCAGGAGTGTATGAAGGGAAATGAAAGAACGAAAGGCAAACCTGCGGAAGGAACAGCTGGCAGAGAAGCACTAAGCAGTGATGGACTCCAAGAGCTCCTGAAGAATTTCAGGCTAAGTCCAAAGAGCCATGTCTACCCCTTAGAGGATCACATCCAAAATTACGCAACTCGTAAGGAAAAATGAGGCAGATTAAGGACTGATTCTCCTAAATTGCCAATGATGTGAAGAGCAGAGTGTACTGAGTCCCGTAGATCACAGAGATAAGCAACAGACTATTAAGGTGTCATCACAATATCTGCACAAACAGAGCATTTCGTATTTGCAATAGAAGCAGTTTTAAAATCTATTTTTTGGCTGGCAATTAATCTCTTGGGAAGAATAACTAACTTTCAAAATATTTGCTTTGGTTCTCATGAAACAGAGGGAGTGTTAGCCCTGGCTCGAGATATTCATGATTATGTTCAGGCTCTCCAGCCCATCTCCTCCGTGCTGCCCAGCCCTGGCAATTCTCTGCAACATGGAAGCAAGGTGCACTGGCCAGGAGATAGCGGAGATGTGCCCAGCCCTGCTCAGGTCCCTTCCAGCACTCACTGCAGCAGATTTTCTTGTTGTGCTGTACAGGGGTTAGACTTGGTCTGTAAGGACCAAGCTGAAATTCCAGTTCACCTGTGAGCAAAAGAAAGTTCCACATTTGAAATACACAAAGATGCCACGTCTCAATATGAATCCTCAAATCTTTGATATTTGTACATTTTTAAATACAATGTTGCATGATTGCCAACTAATTAAAGAAATCAGTCAGGCTGCCTTCATAAAAACACCGTTGGTGAAGAAACTCTAATTCTCAATTACTAGGGAAAATACTGGATGTATGGAAAATTATTTGTATATGCTAATGCTACAGCTAAATGCTGCTGGCGAAAATTTATGCCCATAGTTGATTGCAGGCATAAAATTAGAGCCTATTTATTTTTTGTAAGAAGATTAATGGTGTCCATAAATTTCAAATTCCGAAGTTGAAAAGGTAGATGAATGTACAGATATAAAACTCCTCCCGGTGACAGGAAAACAGGCTGGCAAACTGGTTTTACAGACAGCATTCTGCTATGATCACTGGTGATGTCATTTTCCAGCCAAGAGCAATTAAAACTCTGATTTCCTCCAATGTCCCAGATTATACTTGCTGGGACATGTTTCTTGCCATGTGAATGTCTCACCAAGTTGACCTAAAGCCAGAAGTGTATGAGATTTGCTGGCTGCCTCAATCCCCAAAAGTGCTTATAGTAAACATTTTATATTAGCTAAAGCATTAAAGTTTTTAAATGCCTAAAGACTGCTCTAACACCCAAGAACTGACCAGGGAGGGGTTTGGGTTTATTTGGGCATCAGGTTGTTGGCTTAAAAAATTCTTAGGTGAGTTCTTTATTGTCACCTCCTCTATATCCCATTGATGCTTAAGACACTGGGTCCCAGTTCTGGCCAGGATCTCCCAAACCTTTTAACACACGTAACTGTGTGCGTGCAGCATTAAACCTTGACTTACTACTACAAACTCCTGCACTTGTTTACGTGATGCCCTGGAAAATTGTAATGCTTTCTGTCTCTTACTGTGCCATAGTCTCTTTGTGTCTTCTCATGAAATTCTCTCAACGATCCTCCAAACAGCAGGGAATACCACAGCCGCCTTAAATAACACCACCACCTACAATCAAACAAGCTGGATGTCAGGGCTGGGGGACAAGTGATCAAAAGCCTCCCCTGTGCTGCGGTCTTTCAGGCCATAGCATCAGAGAGAATATAATTGATGTTTGTGTGGGGCCAAGTCCCAGGCACATCCTTTTAAATGGTTTTGAAGCCTCAGTGATTAGTAGCAGATTATAGAGTATCTCTCCGGGGAGCCTGTGCTGCGTATCTCCATCAAGCACAAATGGGCTTGAATTGCGTTCAGACCGGAGGCATTAATTAATGATTTACACCCTGTTTCTCCTGGGGACAACCTGATTGCCACACGCCTGGGAATCGGAACAAAAGGATGGGGAGAAAGCCTGGCTTGCTGGAGCCCGGCCACCGCTCCGTTAGCACCGTGGTGTAGCTGCAGCCGCCAGTGAAAGCCGCCTTCTGTGCTACGTCAGATGTGGGCAGGACTTGCAACCAACCCTGCCTCTCTTCATGGAGTGTCCTTTCTTGGCAAAACCTGTTAAGCCAACTGGCCACTGCCCTTTCGTTTCTAGGTGCCTCTGCAAAGAGCTGAAGTGCCCTTAGCAAACCTTTGAGACAGTAAGGGAATACTGGTATCACTAACAATTTTGCTGCTTAAGGTAACACACCCATAGGATGCAACTGAGGCTTATGCAAGTTTTTGTAGAGTATTAAGTGGTTCCCCAAAATAGCCATAATTAAAGGCTTAACCAGTGCCTTTGCCAGGTTTCTCCATCAGTCACATACAGAATCATAGAATCATTTAGGTTGGAAAAGATCTTTAAGATCATTGAGTCCAACATTCAGGTGTGTAATATTTTATTGCTGCCTGAAACATGCAATAAAAGTTCTCTGATTAGCGCTGCTCCTCGCTGGTGTGGGAGATGAGAAGCTGCGGGGGTTTCCAAGGTCATTTCAGCCGGCAGCAGCAGGAACAAGTTGGGGATGCTTCGCAGCCTCCCCACCCTCTGCGGCAGTCATGGACTACGGATGTTCTTTTTTAAAATATAATTTTTCTGGGTGAAGAAGAAAGATAGTCTTGGCGAGAAACCCCGGTTGAGACTACACTATAGACTGCCTCATGTGATATACATCAGCAGGATCCGCACAGGGAAGAGCCTGCAGCACAGTGCTCCTTCCTCAGTTTTACATTTTACTTGCTTTGGTTACATTAGGAATGCCAGCAGTATTTTTTAATGTCTTTTTCTATTTAACTGAGCAGCCCTCGCTGGCGTAATTTTTCTCTTACAGTTAATGGTAGACCATGGTCATGCCACAACTTCAGCCTCTCTTTTAAACCAGCTGCAATGGGAGGGGTGGAGGGAGATCTAGGTGAGCCCAGACTGGGGTTTCTCACAGCCTGTTCTGAAGCACCAATGACACTATCGCTTGGGAATGCACTCCCCAAATTTTAATGTATAGAAGACCATCCATTCCATCTCCCGCTCCTTCTTTCCTCACGCTTTGCCCTTGTTTCTCTCTGCTTTCTCCAGATTCTACAAACCAGCCAAGTGTGACACCACTTACAATATAAGAAATGCACTTGCTACTTTCAGTTTATCACCTCCATCCTCACTGAATGGCAGATACACCCAGCTTGCTCCAAGCAGGGCTGCTTCAGAAGGGTGGTTCACACTCCCCCTCCATGCAGCAGCCTGGTGACATTTACCAACGCTGAGTCTATGCAGAGAAAAAAAAGTTCCCAAAACGCTTTTCTCTCCAGAGACTTGATCTTTTCCTGGCTTATAGCTCTTCCTCATACTCCACAGCCACAAACCATTTCTCTCCCAGCTCCACAAACATTTATTCAAACAGCCAGCTTTGGACGTCCATGTTTCAAATGATATCTTTCATCATTTACCTTTTCCCCCCATTTTCTCATCCCTGCTGAGTATTGAGCCTGCTTGTGCAAGCGTTCGGTGTATCTATTCTGACGGCTGGAGGATGTAAGGAACCATACAGGCCTTCAAATTAGTCACTGCTCCTGCAGCCGTTAACCTTTACTGGAGGAGGGAGGGTTTGCCAGAGGGTGATCAAGAAGTGTATGAACAACATCTGACTGGAAGTGGTGCTGAACAGCAAATTGCCCCAAGTTAGGAACTGGATTCTCCAGCCCAATGTTTGCTCTTTTTCAAAGAGTACTTAAGAGAAATGGGAGGAGCTGGAGAAATTAAGAAAGGTGGGAAGCCCTGATGAGAAATGAATTACTCAATGCTTTCAAAGCCCTACAGCTAGATCAGGGGGCCTCTGGAACCGGTACCAGAATCCTGTCTCCTCCAGAGGTGAGAGCAAGCACGATTCCCCCAGGAGATGCAAGCAGTTATGGGTGATCCAGTGCAGAAAAGAGGCAGGCAGGGCTGACCGAGCCACGCGCTCCGCCGGGCTTCAGGCCCATCCCCTTGTCGAGCAACCACGTTCAATTCAAACACAATGTAGGGAGCACAAAGTCTTCTTGGGGAGCAGAAGAAACAGTGGGAGAATGGATCCAGCAGAAAGCCAGGGCAAATGTTGATTTCTAAATGACGCAGATGTGTTGCTGTTCTGGTTTCGCCTACGCTGGGTACCCTTAGGCAGGAATGGGAGACAGAGCTGGCGATGCCACTGTGCTGTCCTGGCATTCCTACTGGGAGAGGTGAGGAAAGCCAGCGGAGCTGCCCTGTCCAGCTTCATAAAGGACTGCGAATATGTTTTTATGGCTAATACAATTGCAAACACACTAATCCACTTGAACTCAAGCTGCCATCTCTAATACAAGCGTGTGAGCCTGCTGCTGCGTTCAGGACTGGGAAGTGATCCTATTTGACATGTTATTATCGGCACAATGGAGGTGCCATGTTACTGGCTCAAGCCACAGTAAATCACTTCTTGCTGTCCCAAAAAGCATGCTATGCCATCCTCAGCAATCAGTCTGTAGTACATTTTCCAGCCATGCTCAGCCCACAGAAGGGAACTTATCCTCTTGAATCCAAACTAAAAATGAGGTGGTTTTTTTGTTTTTTTTTTAAGAAGGATAACGCTACTCTTCCAAAGGAAAGGTTGGAGAAGACAGCTCTGAAATCTCTTAGTC
>NW_009192022.1:52130-62850 GCF_000690835.1 Fulmarus glacialis
GCTCCACTCCCTGCTGGCTGTTTCCAAGGTGGTACCTTACAAAGCAGCCTTTAGTTTTCCCTCAGGGGCCCAAATTTACCAAGCGTATGGTTGTACAAATTAACGCTGTACCCTAAAAGTAAGCAGGTAGATCGACACTTGCCCTCTCCAAATGCTGAGGACACCAGGACAACCTCACCGGTCAAATGTAAGTTCCTCTCCCTGCCAGTGCCAGGATTTGAATGTCACATCCCACATCTCATCTGTCCCTGTGTGCCTCCATCATCCTTCATGTCCTGTGCGGGGACAGGGAGCTCCGGGCACTGCTTTCACCCTGCGCACAAGTGCTCGCCCCAAAGCAGGAGCTGGTGGCCTGGCCAAGAGTGGCCCGTGTCAGCATGGCCTAACCCACCAGGCAGATGGAGGTATCAGCTGGATCCATCCTGCTCCAAAACATTTATTTTTTTGCTGCTCCCCTTCACAAATTCCTTTTCAGCCACAGTTTCCAAAGTAAGGCAAACAGACCTTGTGCTGGGATGTCTTCCAATGCAAAGATGAGACATGTTGCTTTTCTTTAACTGGTTTGTTTAAGATATAGAAGCCAGTTCCACAGTGGGACTGGGCCCAGCTAGGCAAGCGGGCCAAGTTCCCTTCCCCTAATAAATCATGGGCTGACTTGTAAGACTGTTTGTGAAGCACTGCTGCAAAAAAACATTAGCCCAGGGACACACTTCTCTCTCCCAGCACCTTCACCCAGCAGCACCCGTGCGCCTTGAAGCAACCACCACTCCACGAACCTACAGCTGGTCACTGAGGATCCCCTGTTGCACCCAGGCAGGCACAATGATAGCACCTACTCCCTGGTGCTCCAGCATCTTAAGTGAAAGAGCCTTTAGCTAAAACAGAAGCTGGAGCTTCTGCCAAGTCTCCAAAATGCTCCTGTGCTATATATCACACGGAGGTTTGCTTCCAGCCTCCCGGGGTACCTCCCTGTAGTGCTAGGGGAGTGACTCTTCCTGGAAGGAAAGGGGTTAGATAAACTCATGCATATCCCCTACTAAAAGAAGGTGCAAATTTCTTCCTCTCCAATGCAAGACTATGCCATACAGAACCTTATGGTATGGAGCTGGACAGCAAGAATCCAGCCCTAACACTGTGAGACGTGTTTGTCTTGCCTGTTCTCAGATGAAATACGCCTTAAATATCACCCAGCTGACAACACTGAAGTATCGAAAAGGTCCTGGCCTTTCCCTATTTTTTAATCTCTTTACACAGGTGAAGGCCTCCAAGCTGCCAGCATCCATGTCATCTGCTCAGGTCTCTGGATATGCAGCACTCTGGGGACGGTTATTTTTAGCATCATTTTCATGCATGATGGAAACTTTCTGTCATTTGCACAAACATAAAATGATTCTGGCCAATGCCCAAACATTTCTGGCTTCTTTTGAACTGTATTCTCATCACCAGCCCCTATAGCTTTAGTATCTCTTTTAACTGTCTGCTCCTTCAAAACAGTCAGCAGTGAGGGAGAGCATTTCACTGCCCGTAGTTAGAAACTGAAAGTGCAAGAGAAGTCTCAATGCTCTGCTGAGAAAGTACAAGACAGAAAGTGGGGAAACAGAAATGTCCTTGAAGGTCAATGTTCAAGAACCGGGAAGGATGCACACTCTCTGCATGCACCTTCTTAAAAGAGGACGCAGATGATGGGGCCAGGGAAGAAGCTCTGCCACAGTCTAGAGAAACTGGGCAATATTACTGGGTGACAGACACCCTGACCCCTGTAACAAATGTGTCAGATACGTACAATGTCATGCAAGAAGTTTTGCCACCCTGAACATGGTGGTGTTTGTTCTTTTTGCTTTCAAGATAGTTTATTTCGAAGGTTTCGCTTTAGAAGTCCATTTAAGATAGGCTCATTGAGAAATTACTCTGGAGTATTTATACACACTGACAACACAGAGCATTTGGCTTCAAGCCTAACAACACACTAGTTGTGAATTAATTCAGTGATAATCTTATCGGTTTGTGGTACACACGGCAATAAACCTCCACCATGAATAGATTAATAACTGGAGTGATGGTGAGGCATTAAATCGACCTTAAAAAGCTGTTTATTACATGTATCCTACCCTGCAGCAAAGCTTACCGAGCCTGGGCAACAAACCTCCAGAAAAGGAGAGCTGAGTTGGGAACCTGGGATTTGAAGCTCCTGATGCAAAAGCAGCACGGGCAACGGCGGTGGGCTTAGAGCTGCGCCGTTACGGGGCCTCAGCGGCCAGCTGCTTCCCAAGGGACGGGCTGCTGCTGGCCAGGCAGCCCTGCAGCTCATCCCTGGAAATGAATCAGAGCAGATCCTTGTAACAGCACATAGCGAAGTACTTCTTCCCTCTTCAAACATGGTGTGCTTCTGATGGGGACCCTGAAGTTCTAATAAATGCCTAGGTACAGCCCCTGCAAAGAGCCATCGATTCCTGCCGTGGTTGAGAGGCAGCTCGGGGAGCTGGTGTGAGGTGGGATCCAAGGAAAGCAGCCAGACCCGCTGGGTTTGCAGAAGGCAGGCTGGGCTGAGGCACAGGCGGGAGCTCTGCAAGCCCCAGCCAGGCTGGGCAGTTGTACAGACAGCATCTCATCATGTTGGTTTGGTTTTTTTTTTTCTTGTTGCTTTTGGGGTTTTTTATGCACTCTATAGCTCGGTTTTCCAAACTTGGCATTCAGGTGACTGAAGGGTTTAGGTACTTCCGCAGAGCCGCTAAGAAAGGCAAGCCTGCTGCCAGCAGAGTTCCTATTGCAGCAACATCATAGTCAATTAAGGGTGATTTGGAGATTGCCGTTAGCAAAACTGTGAAGGTTGCTAATTTCTTTTAGCTATCTAAGATCTGGAATTTCCTATTTTTAATTTTGCTCCTTTCTCCTAATTGCAGAGTATTTCTGAACTGTAGAAAACAGTGTTTCTGGCTGGAGACTGGTTACTTGATATAAAACCCAACATTCCAGCTTGTGAGGCCGGCAGGGTAACTGTGAGCACCCGGTCTTGTCTGCGGAGAAAAAAACACCCTGAAGGACCAGCAGCTCTCATTTCCCAAAAGCTGTAACAAAAGCACCTGCTTTTTTTGCCTTACAAATACCTGAGGCCGAGAAGATGCATTTCCATGACTGTTCTTCAGCTTGGCTGTTGGCTTTAGCAATCAGTTCCTTGAGCCTTGGCATCGGTTATGGACAAATAACCAGCACCTTCACGGGCAGGATGTGTTGTTCATCCTGAGCCAAACTGACCCGTTCTGCTCCTCTGGAGCTTGCGCTGGACGGGGACTATGAGTGTCCCCTCCTCTCCAAAGTAGGACACTTTGTCCTAGGGAATAAAATACATGCTGCTGCTTCTGATCAAGCAAATTAGGAGCCCAATTATTTTAATGGCTTTTTTTTTTTTTTTTGCTTTTTTTTTTTTTTCCCCAGAACACCAAGAGCTTACAGAACAATTATCTGGGGCCAGGATGTTTTTATTTCCTAAGCGGAGTGTCTATGCTAATGACTTCTAACTTGTCAACAGGAACCAAATTCCCATGGTGAATAAAGGGAGAAACCATGGCGTTTTGGCATATTTCACCCAGCTCAAATCAACCACCCCTGAGAATAATACTGTGGGAGAAAGATTGGTTGAATAAAATAGTTGGAAAAAGCAGAATTTTTTCCCTGTTTCCTTTCCCCTCCAGCCACAGTGTACATAACTGCAACACTTGTATAAATTGTTTAGGGAAGAGGCTCATCCTCCCACGTACATAGGGTTTTGGGTCTCAGTTCAGTTGGACCAGTAATTAGGCCTTTTTTATGTCATATATTTACGATGGATCTCTTGGAACGTCTTTATGACTTGGAAAATTTACAGTAAAAGAAGAGATATTGGCCCCTATTGCTTTTTTTCATCTATTGTTATTTCTTAGAACAAAATATAGTATCATTAAATATAATATTAACGTGATAACGTTAAAAAAGCATCTTCTGCCAGTAACATGTACAATAACATAATAGTGCAGTAGTGCAGTGGTGGATTATACTCACTAAGAGAATAATGTGAATTTTGGCATGTTTTCACCAGATAGATAGTTTTTCCCTGAAAAATTTGTTCAGGCTGTAGCCAACTTAATTGGTCAGCCAAGGGGTGGTCAAATGGAGGCTGCACATTTTGTATCTGATAATGTCAGCATAAATGTTTCATTATTCCATCTACTTTTGTTAATGTTGACAACAGTTGCCATCAATAAGGCAACATTTGCTGACCATCACCATCCAGGTGCTCTTTATATATACACTGGAAAATAACTGGGCTATTTCCAGATACAATTGTGTGGGCTCTACTGGCAGATATTGATTTTTTTTTTTAATACCATGTGCTATATATAAAATATCAAACAATTCATGGATAATCTAAGACCTTAAATAACTTGGGCCATACATATATATATATACACATTCTACCCACTGTTCATATAAAAATATCACTATCTGCTAATTTAACACTGTTACTCAACCATTTTTCAAGTTCCTGAAGTTTTTTGTCTTTCTACCAGACCTGCTAGTATGGAATTTGCTTTGAAAAAACTGTTCTTTCCAAACATTGAGTTTATCTTTAGTAAACATCTAACAGCTATTAGGACAAACATGCATGTCTCCAGTGTAATATGAACCTGCAAGCATTCTTTTCCTTAAGAAAAAAATTCCTGTATTTGATACAATTCCCTATCTCAGCTCCAGGACTTCAAGTTAAACTTCAGAGCAAGCTTATTATAAATGAAGTCCTGATCCTTTTTACACAGTGCTCCAAAGGTTCCCTAGGCTATTCCCTGCTAAGTGAGTTGAAACTTTAGATTGTTAGAAGATTTCCGTATGTTCCACTTAAGATTACTATGTCATTTTTTATAGCATAGAAAATTCCCATATCAGTTTTCCATCATTCTATTTATAAGACTCCTATGACCTCTGCTTAGTAGATGGTAAGCTCATAAAACTTCTCTTGCCTGCAGAAAAGAGATTAGTGGATATTACAGATGTTTAACTGTTCAGATTGGTCCTGGCTGCTGGATAATTTTTTCTTACAGAGTAATGATAAAGGTTTTCATGCACAAGTGTACAGGAGTTGTTATACCTGCACTAGTACCACTCACTTCCCACACTGGATCAACAGTCCAGCTTTGCTTCTGTGTGTCAATAACTGAACGTGCAGAAGTTGTTAGCAATCCCCCAGTGCAGTGCTAAATGGCATTCTTGGATTCTCAGGTCAGCCAGTTTGCTGAACGATGGCTAGTGAAAGGGCATTTTCGTGGCAAAACTGAAGGAGTTTGGAGGAGACTGGAAATGCAGAATGATCTCCCTGCTATGAAGAGTGGAAAGGGGTACTGAGTCGCAGTGGCAGGAGTGGGAGACAGATGTCTGCTGCTGGGCACAGAAATGTGAGTCCAATCTGACCTGAATATCAGTTACTGTGAGTAGTCAGTTTTCAGTGAAGAGCATCATGAGCCAAGCAAGAAATTGGGCATTTATTCCTTTATCAGGCACTAAATTACTATTTGCATAGGCTGTTGGCTGCAGGAACCCAGAGTGAGATGTTTTGCTCCTGTTTCAGACTGAAACCTGATCTGCACTTTATATGCTGAAGTCCTGGATCACCAGGGTGGACAGCAGCTTCTGAGATGTACCTGTCCCTGTGAAATAGGGTTGAGGTTCAGAGAAGTTCCTCAGAGAAGCTGGTTAATCACCCAAAATGGATCCGCAGTAAAACCACATTGTCAAAGTGGCTGATGTCCTCCTGCTTAGGAGAACTGCTGTCAGCTCAGCCTGATAACATGAGGCCAACTTTTCTGATGAGGTGAGCAGATCTGAAAACACTTACTTCTCATGGGAGCTGGATCTTTACCGTGTCCCGTCCAGCTACCTCCTGCCGCGGGGCTGTGTGGGCAAAGGCAGCACTTTCTGCCTCTTCCTCTGACCTTCATGCCTGGGTTGGTCTGGCTGGGTCAGAGGAGGTCTTCGTGGGCAGAGGAGATGGGGATGAATTGCAACTGTAAGGAGGAGCGATAATGCTCTCACTGAAGGCATTTTCACTCAGAGAGTTCCAAATCAAACTGTAACCACTGACTTGTCTTGCAGGGAGTAGTAAAAGACCTTCAGTTTCTTTGTCCTGAGTGCGGGGTTGGACAAGACAACCTCCAGAAGTCCCTTTAAACCCGAGTTACTCCATCTTTCTAACCAACCCAGAGCAGTGAGAGCAGCAAACTAGAATTCAGGTAATTATTTTGTGCAAAAGACTCATTTCTTGCATTAATTCCTTATAATTCCAACATCACTCAATATCAGCTCGTCTACAGATCAGATAAGGCGATGAGCTGGCTTTTCTCTCGATTTTCCTAAAAGCCCCAAAGGGGACTGAGACTTTGCTGTCTCCAGTGAAGTGTTTCTTCTTCGCTGACATCCCTGGTCCTGCTTTGATTGCGATTGTTCGCTAACTGATGGAAAACACTCTTAATGTGGTGGCATTTTTCACTTTCCTGGTATTTAATGAGACAGAACAGTGGAAGCAGAGGAAGAACTAGGTCCCTATTTAGTCTGTATCTAATGCAATGAAAGAAAATTAAGAAAAAAAAGGTGCCTCGGCACCAGCTTATTTTTCCTTTTCTGCCAAAAGTGCTTGAGAGATGATACCTGCTATGCAAGTGAGCATCTTCACCTGCCAGAAATTTTTAAATTTTTACTAAAATGTGAGAAATGTCAGATTCAGAATATTTTTCTTGAAATAACAGGGACAATTTCCTGCTCCTGGTAGTCTCATTGCTGGCCACCGGCTTGTGTCCAGGTTAAGTTCAGTCCATCGTTTTCATTCCAACAACAGAACATAAATCTAACAGCAGTACCTAAGCTTGAGGACCATTAGTATGCCTGGAGCATTTTGCATAGGGGAAATATGAATTATCTTTCCACAGCAAAGCTATCGCATGAATTAATGTTCCTTCTTCATTTCCCCCATGCAGTAATTTCACACTTGAGGGATAAAGCTTCCGTGGTGCCAGGAAACTTTCCCCACTCCGGAGCCCAGCAGGCTCCTGAATTTATGGCAAATCAGTGCCCCAGTAAAGCTGACAATTGATAGCAAAAGGACCTGGTACCGTGGGACAGTCTGTGCCAGCATCTCCCTTTTCCCTCTGTGGACAGCCTACTGCCAACTGCTCTCCAGACGCCGAGGCAGTGATGTATCGTCATTAACCATCTCGCTGTCTGAGTTAATTACAACACATAGAGGACAGCTCTGAGACAGCGGCCCGCAGGCAGCATTCACAGCACCGAAACTTTTTGAGGACGCTCAGAGACACTAGTCTGTAGAAAACCAAGAAAATTATAAACTTGCCCTAAAGCCTAGAATTCCTGGAAATTTATTCCCCTTGCAAACAAAGCCAAATTACACCCTACCCACCAGCTCTGGGGTAAAACCCAGGACAAGCCCCTCACCTACTCTGGATGTGCGGCAGCGTAAGCGAGAAGTGGTTTCTGCCTCTTCCACGCCGCCTTTTCCCAGGCTGCAGCAGGATGCAATGAAGGGACTCAACCTTTTCAGCAATGGCACATGAGAAATCCTGGCTCCTTGGAAGCAACTCATTTCTATGTACTAAAACAATCCCATTAAGTTCTAATTTAAGGCAGTTGCACGGTATCTTCCCTGCGACTATGGAAGAGACTGTCAGAGTTACATCTAACAGCACTCGTCTCAAAGCTCACACTTCACGTGAGCATTGCAGCTTTCCCCAGAAGTGCCGAGGGGTCTCACCCAGCGTTTTGTACCGGTAAATCTCAACCCACTTTCCAAAGGAGATTAGTTTCATTATCCCCATTTTGCAGATGGGGAAACTGAGGTGCACAGAAAGGCGATAGCTGCTGGCTACCCAGCAAGGCCAGGAAGCCAATGCTTGTGCGATCCACCAGGTCTGCTACAGGCTGGGCTTAGCTCTTCTTACACAGCCTATATAGTAAATGCTATGTCTGGCTGCATCCCGGGAGAGGGAGCTGGCTTATGTCATCTGGAGTTTCTATCAGCTGTCAGCCACCATATGTGCAAGAACACGGCCTGGATTGCCCTGCCTATTTTTTGTTTCCTGCAAGGCTCCTCTCCTCACCCACAGCCCTGAACTCTCCTGGGTGGAAACACGGACCCAGCAGACCCAACCCTCTGCACAGCCTCAACACCCGTTTAGGGCTGGGAAGCCAGATGTAACCCCACGGGAACTGAGTCCCTCTTACAAAGGGGTTTTCTCAGCCAAAGGATGAGCGTCTTGCATTGGTGAAGCAAAATGAGCCTTACAGGGAGTGCTCAAGATAGAAATCGTGATTATTAAAAAAAAATATATTTCCTTTATCAGTGTCCATTGATAGCAGTGCTCATGACATGGAAAGACTTCTGAAAATCTCATTCACCTTCCCCTGTTTCCTCTCTCTGCTTACTTTTAGTACTGTGACCTGAGGAGGTTCCGTCTGCTTTCTGGTCCATCTCCCTTTTTGGCTCAAGCTTTGTGGAGACAGCAAATGTAACAGGGAAAAGGCTGATCAAAATAACCATATCAAATCAGTGTCTTTAAAAAAATAAAAAAGACTTATACAACGGCACTGCCGACATCAGTCTGAAATGCGGAGCTGAAGCCAAGACTAGCTCCTCTCCCCATAATAACCGAGGTCTGGGCGAAGAGTCGGTGTCATCTTGTGATGTTCAGGCAGGACACGGCAAGGCGGGGGAGATACCATCTCCTGATGCCACACCTGGAAAGACACTCGGCTATGCCATGAGACCAAGGTGCTGGCACTGCCGAGGCAGTGATATCATGTGTGGTGTCACCCACCACACCCTGGAATAATGCAGGTCTTTTATTCAACTCTTTTTGGCAGAAGAAAGAGAAAAGCTGCTACCTATCATCATGGATGTCTCAGGCTGAAGGTATGGACTCCTGTGAACATCAGCTTCTTTACCACTGAGACAGCCATTACCACACGATAGGCCTGTCATTAATATATTAATACACATTAATTTTCTTCTCCATCCTTCTTGCACATGAAAAAAAAAAGGCATTTGTAGTATGATTCTGACATGTGCATTTCTGTGAGCCAAGTCTCCTGGCCAGGCTTAGATGTAGCTGGGATTGTACTGGGAGAGAAGAGGGAAGTAGATGCCTGGGAAGTTTTCCACCATGTAGGACACGCCAATGGCATTAGCTCCTTCGTTATTCTAAGTAACCACACACACGCACAAAACTGCATTCAACAGGACATGCAGTGTTGGGGGTGAAGAAACTCCTGCTATGGGGTGCCATCCCTAACAACGTTTCCTATAATGCATCTGACCAGGATAATGAGGACAGTGGATGGGACGGACCAGTAGCCAAACCCAGCATAATGATACCCCACATCCAGTCCCTTCCTGCCTTGCCTTAATTCCATTGCCCCCCTCCCTTCTTGATTTTTCTGCTCCTTTCTCCTTGCCTTGCATCCTCTTCTGGTCCGAAGTGACTGGCAAGAAAGCCACCCGCGGGCAGATACAAAACAGAGGTCACAGCAGTCAGGTCTCTCAGCCATTCCCAGCCCATAACACCAGGCTCACACAGGTTAATTTCATCACTGGTGCAGGGGCTTTGTCCTCCCAAAAGTCAGCCTCCGTTTGCAGAAAGTTTGACCTCTGATCATTGCGCTTTCTCAGCGGCTTCCCTTGTGCTAGCTGCTGGCTTGCCAGTAAAACAGTTCATCAACAAGGAATTTTTTTTCTTTCTATTTACAGCCCAGGAATAGAGTTCTTGATGGCCTTTCCAATGAGAGAGAGATACAATCCATCTTGGACAGACATCAAAAGGATGCCAGGCTGATTTAGGCTAATAAAGAGCATCATTGAGCTAATGAGATTAAGGCTGACTTGTTTATGCTGTCCCTGCTGGAAATGGTGCTCCAGGATAGGGGCTGCGATGTTCCTGGGGACCATGGGAATTACAGAGGAATTTTGCTGTGGCCCAAAAACACTGACCTGATTTCTCTGCCCTCCCACACCCAGCACTTTACAGGTTCATTGGGAAAGATTAAGATAATGATCTGCTCCCTCCTCATTTTCCCATCCCTAGACAGAAATAGGCAGAAATCCTCAGGCCAGTGATAAGACGCTGCATTCATCTTGTTCCTGGAGAGACCTACTGGGCGTGTTCCCAAGGGTGGGAGCTGAAACTATGAGCTGGTGGGAAGGAAGAGGAGGACACCGCATAGGTGAGAGGGAGCTGTTCTCCACCTTTGCTGGTCTATTGCCAGTAACACATCCACTTGCAATATCTACCTGCACGTTGTCCACAGGGAAGGTAGGGCATGGCTTGCTAAGCCATCTCCATTTACCAAGGCCCTCTGATGTGTCACCAGTTGCAAAAAACCGAAACCTCCCATGAGTTCAATGTCCCGACAGTTAAATGTAGTCCAAATACCAGTGGAAAGGACTCAGTTATTCCAGGCTTTCTGTGAAATTGCTCTCAAATCCACTCAGCAATTTAGGAAAAAGAAAAGTGCTCCCTTGGGAGTGTGAATGTCCTGTGGGAGGATGCAGACATGCTTACTGCGTTTCTGGGGAGGCTGGAAGAGCCCGGGGCAGTACAGGCAGTACGGGAAGAGAAACGCAGTGCTGTCCTAGAGCCGGACACCGGCTGTGGCTCGGGGGATGCGGGCGGCAGCGCCGCACTGTGGG
>NW_009192022.1:62935-90515 GCF_000690835.1 Fulmarus glacialis
CCCCCTGCCCGGCCGTGGGACTCGCTCTGCCACAGGCACCAGTGGGGAAGCGTGGTGGGTCTTGTGGTGGCTGCCGTCCCTAGGCAGGGTCCTGCAGCACCCCAGGGTTAGCGGGGCTGGGTGGGATGGGACAGGCGCCTCTGGCTTGGCAGGTAACCACAGGAAGCATTGTTCTACTGAGCTCATTTCCACCAGGACCAAGGGTTCATTAGGAGTAAAAATAACTCTGGAAAAACAGAGCCAAAGCCCTGTCATGGAGTCCCTCAGTTGTTCGGGCTGTTTCTTCATCAGCCCGAGCCATCCCAAGGTCCCTCCCTTCCGCCCTGCCTGCACAGTCCATTACTTCTTTTGCACCCACGAGCATGATGATATTACCAGGACCCCAGGAACCATCTTTGGCGCATCAGATGGTTTATATTGCCCTGCTCAAGCCTGCTTCTTAAAAAGCAGTCTTTGCCATTTCTAAATCACAGGCATTGTGTTTCTCTTTCGCAAAAGGTGGAATTTTACACTGAAGTATAAGAGAAATGCTGCTAAACAAAATGCTGTCCCCTGGTGCTATTCCTCCTGAGATCCCTTGGATATTTCTTACAGTCTTACTGTTTGAATAAGGAGCTTTTCCAGCTCATTTGCAAATAGAGCTGTAGGAACAGCCGATTTTTCAGTTTCGTTGGTGAACAAAGATATCAGAGAAAAATTAATTAGCTCAGCCCCAGCAGAACTGCATTTTTCCCCCAGTTGTTTTGCAAAACAACAATGACAAAGAAGAAGATGAACTAGACCCAAAACAAAAGACTTATTTTGTTTGGGGAGCATTGATTCTTCTTTTTCACACTTTTTCTCAAAAAATGGGTCATGTTTCAAAAGAAAAAATCTGAAAAATCAGGCCAAAAGGCTTCATTCAAAATGTCAAAATGAAGAACTTCAGCACCTTTGGGGGAAGGGAAATCTTGGAGGGGGGGATTTTTCAGAAAACTTGACCCAAAATGTGCAAATAATTTCCTTCTCCCATGAACTGCATTCTTCCCAAAATTTGTAATCCACTGAGGACAAATACCCAACTTCACAGTTAAGTCTCCTTTGCAGCACTACCCTGGAGTAAGGAATACATCTGAACAGAGGAGAAAGCCCTTGATATAGAGAGATGGAGATCCAAGTGCATCCAAGAACAAGGCATGGAAAAACTCATGGCAGGAAACGAGTTTCCTTCTAAGTCAGGCATTACTGAACTTTATGCCACAGCGAATATCCTTTGATCAGGGTCCAGGAGTCAGTGGTAAGTGTGGAGGGTTATTTGTAACTCTGCTTCTAAGTTTCTGATAAGAAATGTTCGCAAACTCCCCCCAGAGGAATTAAAACATAAGAAACCCCAACCTGGCAGAGCTTAGTTCCACTCTGTTGTGCATGGGAAAAATGAAACTATTGAGCTCAGTCTGTATCTAGCAATTTATTAGGTACTGCATAATTAATAAGAAGCGACATGTGTTACATGTGTTTTCTAATATGATCACATTTCCTGTGGATGAAATCACAAGCTGACTGTACACTGCTACTTCTTCTGGCTCACATTAAATATGAAATATTCATGGAAATACCAACTTTGCAGAGAAAAGGCAGGGTTCTTCACAATGAAATAATGTTTTAAAGCAGAAGTGCCCTACCGCCCTCCAAGAAACTTTATAATAGATGACTCAGTTCTCCAGAAGTATCTTTGTTAGCTAGCTCATGTTCTTCACTGAGGCTGAAGAAAGAACCTCTGATGTCCTCATTTCCCTCAAACCCAAATCTCTGTGTCCCCCAAATCTTCATGCTTTCACATAACCATCCTAACTATTTTCTGGAAGGATGGCACTCAAGAGTTCCTAAGTCACAGATATTATCAGAAATCCATCAAAGCCGGGGACAGTATTTCAAAGCTGAAAAATGGTGATTGCCTTTCTACAGCCTTCATTTCTTGCTGACACAATGGCTCCTTGGGAGCAAGTGCCTTAAACATGGTGTAGAATTTAAGGGTTCTCAAATAAAACTTACTACGCAACACATTGAAGGAAAAGTCTTGGTCTGACCACCTCCTCCATCAAGAAGACCAAACACATCCACCCTTGTGGCCTAAGCTGTGACTAAGTAGAAGCTGTGTCCAATGTCCCTTTCAAGCCAACTATGATGTTTCAGAGACCAAGAGTCTCTGAGGTGAATACAGGGGACAGTTTAGCCCTCAGTGCCACCTCCTCCCATCACAAAGTCACTGCACAGCGGGTCTGGACTCTCAGATGGGCCAGACAGCTTTGGGGTATGTAGCAAATGCCTTGAGGGGCAGGTATTGTCTTGAGGTCCGGAACAGTTAGATCAGGACATGTATGGGAGACAGATGGGGGACGTATGACATTTCCTGTCACATCCAAGCAAGCTGGAAATTCAGCACTGCAGTGTTTTTGAAGCATTCCCTTCCACAGCTTTGCTTCAAACCCCTTAGTCCTAATTCCTGCAGTAATACCCATCTGATCAGCAGCATCAGAGTTTGCTCTCTCTGGCCCAAGGTGTCAGGCCCTTCATGGTCAAGCCAGTCTGTCAGCGTTTTTCTCATTGGGTTGGCCAGGTTTCAGCTATGTGGACTTCTCATTACTGGGGATATTGTTTACCCATTCAGGCTTTACCCTCAGCCAGCCGCACAGCCAACAAGCAGTGTTTTTGTACCAGGTGAAGTTCCCAGCACAGTCGTCCCTGGTAATTAACGGCTATGTAGTGCCGGCTGTCAGGAGGAGCCCAGGACAGCTTCCAGATCCCTCCCTGAGCCTTGACAAAGTTAAAGAAAAGAAAGGGAGAAATAAGTTGAATGGCAAACAAAATACTTCCCTGGCACAGAACTGTGGGAGGATCCTGATGCAGGTCTGTTGCCTCCTATTTTTAAAAAATTTCATCTGCTCCATCATGCCACTGTAGGTCTGAAGTGCTGGTCACCTCAAAGGCTGTGACCAGCGAACAGTCCCCTCCCCAACTGTCCCACAGGTTGACACAGAGGTTTCTGGTAGTTTACACAGAAAGGACCTCACCAGCAAGGGATGGTGATCCACCCCAAGGTGGTCCAGGGCACATTTCTCAGAAACAGGGTCAGAAGAAGATCTTTCCCCCTCTCAAATTCAGTATTGAGCATCAGGGTGTGGAAGTGTCACGTGAGGTCCTTCTGGAGCTGCAGTTTTGCAGTCATTCCTGCCCTAATAGTGAGGAGCAAAAGGTCTCCTTTGAGAAGAAGGGACCAGTGCCAGGAACCCTGAGCTGCAATGCCACTGCAGTCAGGTGTAGTGTAGGGATGGGACTGTAACGAAACCCAGTGAGAGCTCAGGCTGATCTTACAAGCCTTTCTGTTACGCAATGGGGAGAGAAGCTCAAATTAATTATTCTCCGGGCAATTAAACTTTGCAAATGCAGATCAAAGCAGAAGTAGTAGCATTGCAAAGGAGATAGATGTGTTGCAGAGCTAAGAAACAAATCAAGGCCATATGAAGAGCAGAGTGAAAGTTAGCCCAGCTCTTAGAAGCTGCTTATCGAAAACAGAGAAAAAGCAAGTGGGTCTGGGTCACAGCAGCAGCAGCTTCATTGCAACAATTGTACCATAGCTTGTAGTTCCTTCGGAGTCCACTTTTCATCAGATCAGCAATTGGCTATCACAATGGAAAATACTTCAACAAGTGCATGAAATTTCAATGTGCAATGAAAAGTCCATGCACTCGCTGAAATATTTTCCATTGAAAAAATGGGTATTTGGCCAAAATAAATGTTGTCAGTTTTCCAAAGGGATAGGTGAATTTTTATGTATTGGAAATATTTACAGGAAGATTGGGGAAAAGAAACATATTAGCATTTTTGATCAATAACTTTCAGTTTGGAGAATGAAATAATGATGTTTTCCACAGCAAACTTCAGCAAGATCATGCCTTGTTTTCTTTTCTTTCATCAACATTATATGCAGGAGCAAATACCATTTTATGACCAGTTTTACCAAAGCTCATACACACCAACATAGAGCCACACAAGTGCACCCAGGACAGCAGTGCCCTTCCACACCTCAGACACTGCTATCCATTACAGGCTCTGCTATGCCCACAGCAGCACCGTTCACCAGCATCTTCCAGAGAGTGCATGGATGCATACGATGGGGAGAAGCACGACCTGAGGAACACATACAAAATGGCCAGCAAGAACCATCCAGCCTCAGCGACGCTGGATGTGTCAGACTGGGCTGACACTCATCCAGCAGTGGAGCCAGTCCAAAACTGTATCAGTCTGAAAGCTTGCAGGGCAGGGCAGGGGGAACACGCTGAAATGGGAGCAGGGGACTGGAAGCACATCTCTTAGTGGGGAGAGGAACTCCCTTCCCCTCCCACAACAGCCCAGGGCTACTGTAGAGGGTGTTGGGAAAGGATGTGACCTTTTGTAGAGCACATCCGAGCAGGGGAGCTTTGTTATTCCATAACAGCTACAGCCTGAAGGCAGATTAAGTTGTCCCAGGGACAAAGCTGATCTCTGCAGTCTTCCTGCCAATGCTTTGTCAAGGCAGGGTTGGATTTAATGAGGTGGTTATCCTGGTCTGACAAATAGCAATAAAATAAAAGGGCCAAAAACATGTTTGAATACATCTGCATCAGCCAAGCAGGGACTCATGCATCCCTGAGGTGGGATTGCTCCTTGGAACAGCTCTCCAAAGAGCAGTCCTGGAGCATGGAGCTGGCATAGAGGCACAGGACAGCTTTAAATAGGAGCCACTGGGGTGTTGTAGCACATGGATCCAGCTCACAGAGGCACTGGGCTTGGTGCCTGGCACGACACAAGCATCGCTGAGTCCCTGAGGTGGCCATGGTCATGCCATTCCCTGAGCTACATCCTGAGGGCCAGGGCCTTTTCACACAAACTTGAAACAGAAAGGCCTCACCTTCCCCACCAGGCCACTTGCCAGCTGGTCCGGAGAGGCCATCTGCCACCTCCCCACCTCTGCCTGTCCCACCATGTGTCCCTTGCCAGCCGGGGCGATGACTCAGCCCATCGGCAGCACCAGCCTCCCATTGCTAGAAACCAAGCATCCCCGTGTTTGCTTTTTCTGTTCGTGCTCTGCAGGCTTGTTTTTCCACCTTTTGCTTCCAGGACCCATTTGTGATGCCAGGAAAAAAAAAAAACCAAGCATGATCCCATCTGCTTGGGATATTTCCATCTTTCTTCAGCCACCTCCTGTCACCGCTCAGTGGTGTCCGTGAGGGTGACTTGTGCTCTGCAGGGGCAAGGAAGGGTTGAAGACACCAAAGTGGTGCAGCTCTTGGCCCTTAATTGCTTTGATGAAAGCTCCCAAAAAACAAAATTACAGTTACAGGGAACACAAATAACAAGTCTGGCACATTCCCCAACTAAAATGACACTCAAACAGTAACCATGGCCTCTAGTGGTCCCTTTGCTACCCTGATGCATTTTCTTCATGTTTTATCAACTACTACAGACTTACTGTGCTACCTGCATCTCTGCCCTTACCCCGTGTGGCTGTCCTGTTTCGGTATAATCAACAGGGAGCACAGAGATGACCCAAACGAAGCCTGAGTGTTTGGACAGCAGTGGGCATGGCTGTGGGACACCCCTAAGCCCATCAAGGCTTAGGCTCACTGCACCTCTGTCCCTGTGTGCAAGAGAACCAGCTCCCCCCTGAAAAATTCACTGCAATGACCAGTGGAAATGACCCCAAACACCCACTCAGCCACCAACAGCACAATGCAGAAAGCAGGCGACTGCAGCCGCCATGGGGACAATTCTTGGTTGTGCAAGTTCCAGGATTGGAGCCTATTTTGGACCTCAGCCGTGCTACGTCCTTCACTGGCTGTTTAAGAGCAGGAGAATGGCTCTCCAAAGGTGTGCTGCACATCTGCCTGCGTCTCTAACAGCCAGCAAGCAGAACGAGGGAGAGAGAGCAAGAAACTGGCCATGCAACACATGGGTCATTCCCCTAATATCCCATCCAGCCTTTGGCAACCAGCAGTTCAGGAGTTTCCTGAGCTGAAAGAGGTGAACTGCGAACCTTCATGTTTAATAACCAGTAGTTGAGCTTCTTCGTGATTTTCTCTATGTCCCTGTTGAACCCACTTGCACCTTTGGTCTGCGATGGAGGTGGGGTGCCCAGGGCTGCATCTATATAGCACATTATTTTTTACTTTGTTCTCAGTCGCTTTCCTGAATGTGTGACCTAAACAAACATGTCCACTATGGCAACAAAACTCTTGAGTTTGGCTTCTTATCAGGGACAAGGAGCCATAGTGCTGAGCAGGACTTTTACCCTTGGGACTGGCAAAGCACTATCCTTGCAAGGTCAGTGGCATCAAAGCAGTTCCATCTGCCTTTGCCTTCTTCCACAAACAGCAGGTGAGCTGAGGACTCAGTTGCTGTGCTATACAACCCTCCCTCGGTCCCCTGATCACTGCTAAATCTCATCAGGGATCTCAGACAAGCTCAGCCTGTCTGTGGGGGAACTTGTAGTGGTCACAGCATTCAGTTCTAGACTCGCTGACTAAGATAAACAGTTACCATGACATTTTCCTAATTATGGAGAAGAGTTTCCTAAAGGGGATTGAACTCACTGCTCTGAACTGATGGGAAAAATAGTAACTGACCATAACATCCAAAAGCATGCTATAAACATAATTTACGAGCGGGGATTACTTTACTCATCACTGAAATACAACAACTTCGTAAGTGAGAAGGAGCAGGGTATGGAAAGAGTCAGGAAGTGGGAGGTTTCATATCTAAAGAGCAGACATTACAGTTTGGGGGAAGAAGAACATATTTGACCTAATGGGAATTCAAGCAGGTTGGGGCCCAGTGCCTCTTATGAGAAATGCAGAGCTGTTTGATGAGTGCTGCTGGTTAGAACCATGATTTCTGCCTCTCTGACAAACCATCACAGCTCTTCCAAAATGATCCAGCACTGCCCTTTCCAAATCTCTCTGTAAATTGGCCTTGGGTGTTAGAAACAGAGTCGTTGGGAACCTTGACGCTCAGAAAGGGTTTAGTGCAGTGGCCGATTCTCCCATAGTTCAGCAAAACGATCTTCTTTATGTATACTCTGCACCCAGGCCATGGAAGAGAAACTCGAAGCCAGCCAGGAGAGCCCGGAGCCTGCGCAGAGATGCCCAGCACCTGCCCGTGCTGTGCTCCAGGCAGCCGCTAGAACCAGGCAAGAGCTGCAAACAAACAAAGCCCAGGAAGGAATCTCAGCCCAGCTTTTTGGGGTGGGTTTTATACGACTCGGGTTACATAGACCAGAGCTACAGATGTCACCATTTATCCCTTAATCTCCAATGGGATAAATATTGTCTGACTGGGTCCCAGCACACAGAATAAGGGAGCATTTCACTGCAAACAAGACTCGCTCCAGAAACCTCCCTGCTCAGGTCACGCATGGCCAGGGCCATGCACCCCTCGTCCCTGCCTCTCAGCCCAGCCTGGGCTCAGCACTCACTGTCTTTCCCTGGTGCATTCACTGTTTGGGGACATGGAGAGTGACATGCTGGGTTGTGGCTTGGCCATTTCACACCTGCTCTCAGATCACCAAGCTGGAACTGCACGTGTCCTCCCTGCGGGGCGAGCTCTCTGCCGCTGTGATAGAGGCCAGAGGCATCCAGGCTCTGAGTGGGAGCGAGAGGTAAGATAAAATGTTGGCAAAACGTTGTAGGCCCTTCCAAGCTTGGACTTCACTCCTACTAGAGATGACACATTCCTCTCTTATGAGGATGGCTATTCAGGGCAAAATACTCCCTGGCAGGGGATGCTGGGGATGCGTGCGAGCCCTGTCTTAAACCCCACCATCAAACCGAAGGGAAAGCAGAAGTGCAACCCCACATCTGACCATCGCCCTTTTGCACAACATCTCTCCCCAGCTGAATGGGACTCCACGCTCGCTCACGGTGGCTGTCCCCTTGCATGGGCAGGCAGTGACAGGGACCCTCCTTGCTCCATCCGGGCTATTTTCCCCAGCTCTCACCCTTTCCCCAATTCTAGCCCCGAGCGTTGCACTACCAAGAAGCTGTGTTTTTCAGGAACGAAGCATAAACATATCTCTGAGGCACATTAATGACTGTTTATTTGCCTTGTGCTGTTGCCTCCTTTCTTGGTCATGGTTGCAAAAAAACTTTTTTTTTTAAACTTCAATGGAAAAACAAATTAATAGCTTCCTCCGACCACTCTCTGCTGGCCAGCAAGAGCAGCTGTCACCTGCAAAGGGGGGCACTTGTGACCCTGAAAATATTGGCAACAGGTCCGCAGGCTTTGAGAGATCTTACTATGCTGGGATCAAACACAAGGGATTTCTGCTGCTCCTCAGCCTGGCATTCCCAGCAAGGATGGTGTGTTGATTAAAACTCGTCTCGCTCTTCCAAAACAGATTTTCCCCGTCACTGCCCAAATCTGGCTGCTGGCAGAGGTTATTTATTTCTGTACCACCTGCCTTTCTGTCCTCACTGTGAATGTGTGCCTGGGTCTGTCAGGCTGAAACGAGAGCTCGGGCCCCTCTTTTGTTTCAGAGCACCTCTTTAGATGAACCTACAGGATCCTCACTGGGTATGGCTGCCAGCAGCTCGGCACCACCTCACTGCTCTGGCAAATCAAAGCGAAGCAGTGCAGGTTTCTGACAGTGGTGCAGCAAAGCCCGAGAGCTCCTTGCTGTGCTGTTTGCTGAGCTAAAGATGCTGGGAAGCCACAGAATGACATCTCCTCTTTGAGCATGTCCCCAGGGAGGGCATATCCACCTTTCTTTTGGCAGCTGCCGTCCCAAGAGCTTTGCAAAGCTGACCCTCAGGGACAGGCAGCTTGACACCAAAGCTTGGCCCAGGGAGGCTCGTTTAGTGAAGTCACCATGACCCCTAGAGGGGAGAGGCGCATCGCTTTCCTGAGGCTGCTGTGCTCTCACTTTGCCTGCCTTTTGCATACCCTCCTCCTCCTCCTTCCCGAGCCAGGTTCCCACTCCTGCCAAGCCCGGACCTGGCCACGCTGGGACAAGCTTCACTCGAACCTCGCGAGGTATTTTTCTGACATCTGCAGATCTCACCAAAGCTCAGAGACCTTCCGCTCCTGTAAATGAAAGTTTTGTGGATTTTGTTTTTCCAAGAGTGATTCAGTATTTGGTTTGCAGTCGTTTTTCTTGCTAGAAGAAAGCCTATGTTATGTGGCCCAAATGTGGCCTGCCTACAGTTTGCCCTGTATACAAAACAGTTTTCAAGGGAACTCTCTCTCTGCTCCATTTTTCAGATTTTCTTTGGATCTGTTTTTCACTTTGCCCTATTTTCCATGTATATTCACTGGAGATTTTTTCCTTTTTCTTCCTCTGCTGACATCTTATTGTTCATTTGTATTTTTCCTGTTTTGCTCCCTCTTTTCTTGTCCTGTGTGGAGTGGCGTGGTGAATCTCAGCCACCAGGGCTTAAACCTCGAAGCCTCAAAGGTCAGCTCCCACTGAGCGAGCCCTGGCAATGCTCTGGGAGCCAGCAACTCACGGGAAGCTCAGAGCCTTAAATGCTCCTTCAACTCTCTAGGCCTGAAAGACTACTCAGGATGGCGAAGAGTCTCATGCCCTGGGTTAAACTCTACAGCAGAGGGAAGAGCCCCGGAGAGTGCCGAGATACGGCCCCACTCCTGGGGCGGATGCGTCAGAATTAGGCACTGTTAAGAAAAGCATGGCTGTGCTTTTGCCACCACGGCTTCCACTGCCTCAGGACCAGACCCTACACAGCCCCAAGGCTATGTATTCCCCAGGGACTGGGCAGGAGTTACATTTGGTGGCAGTCTCAATGGGATTCATGGTGCATATCCCCAGTATGACCAGTCTGGAGCACATCCCCAGCATGTCAGTCCAGTGCATCTCCAGTGTGGCTGCACATCCAGGAGTGCCATCTTCTGGTACTTGCTCTGGGACCATGCCCCGGTGATGGGCATACATTATCTCACTCCGTGCAGAAGGAGGGACACACTCCAGGCAGTGCTCTTCCAGATCTTCCTGAGATGTCCACCTTGGGGCCCCTCTCGTCCAGCTGCTTTCCCTCTGCAGGTTCCTGCATTGCTGGGCTTCCTGGCCCATTCCTGCAGGCTGCCAGTATTTCATGTCTCTTCTTCTGTCATCACTGCACCTCTCTTCCCTGTATCTTCATTCCTGGCTCATCCCGGGAGAACAAGTTCTTCCTGGCTGCTCTCCTAGCTGGTTGCTGCAGAGTGAGAGTGAACGCAGTGGCCTGAGTTCCGTGTCCTGAACCACTCCCCATGGACAGAGCTTCCCTGGCTGTTCCTGTCTGCTTATCTCTGGCTGGGGCCATCAGTAGTCATCCACTGCCTCACACTTACAGCTAGGAGCCGGGTACATGCAAAGTGGAAAAACACTGGATCAGGAGCAGACATCTAATCTGCTTTAGAGGAGGGAGGTTTCCTCACTGCCTGCCCAGCATGTGATCACCCCCTGTTACCCAGCACCATGTAATGCAGACAGCTAACTAGTCTTCTCAGCATCACTTTTCAGCCCCTAGGTTTCATTTACTCTGGCCCCTTTTCAGTGCTCTGGGCTTGGGAAAGTGCTGCCTCAGCTCTTCGTGTGCACAGCCCCGGCATGCTGCTCCATCCCCATTGCTGCATCTGTGTCATCAGCTTGATTTCTTCGGTTTCCTTCGGTTGTTGTTTTTCTCACAATGAGAAGTGGAAGAAAGAGGGCAGAAAGCCTTGTATTTTGCTGGGGCAAGAAAAAAAACAAACCCAGAAGGTTCTCTCTTGGCCTGCCAGTCTGGGGCTTTGGGACAAAACGTTCAAGCTCAATAGAAAGGAGCTGTTTTGAGGATTGCCCAGATCTGTGGGTGCTGGTTGCCTGATGGGGAAATGAGGGCTAGGCTGTTGAGGAATTACAATACAACAGGGTAGGAAGAGAGACAGCATACCCAGCATGTGCTGGGCCTCAAATGTGGTCATTCCTGTTCTTTTCTAAACAGGGCTACGCGTCCATCTCCTCCCAAAAAGCAGTGGCTGGGGACAGGATAGTGTCCCATGGGTAGGTCTCATCCATGCTCCTCAGGCCACAGAGCCTCTGTGCAGGATTTCAGCTGCACACTTTCAAGAGCTTTGTCTCTATGGTGCCTTAAAGAAAGCCCTATCTCCGCTTTAAAGAGGTGAGCTCAGTCCAGGCTCCCCTGATTACTCAGGTTCTGCACCAGGTACAAGAAGCCATTCAGCCTCCTCCGTCCCTTCCCCCATTTGCTGGATAATAACTTCAGTGATTAAAATACTGAGGATACGTTTCTTCAGAGCAGTAAGAACTTGTAGCGTCAGTGCCTGTATTCAAAAACTCAGGGTACCCAACTGGAAGAATCTGGAGATTAAAACTGGAGATAGATTGGAAAATTAGCTGCCAGGCCAGGATCCAGAAGGACATCTGAGAAATCAGGCAATTATATTCCAAAGGCATATCTTTTTGTGTTCTCACAGCTACAAATATAGCACACAGAACAGGCTCTTCTCTGGCAGTGCTTGTCTGTTTTGGTCATCAGAATAGTAGCCAACCAGAGGATAAAGATCTTTGCTATCAACCCTTTTAGCTAAGAAATGAAGTTCGAATGAACATTTTATAGACAAACATCTGGCGAAGGGTGGATTGAAGTGAAACTGTGAGCAGTGTGCTGTGAATTAACTCCAGCGCTTCAGCAATTCCCATCCTCTCTCCAAGCTTTCACAACACTCTTGCTCTTTTTCAGGATTGACTCCATTTACCATCTCTTCCCTGAATTTCCCCCAAGGACAGGTGAAAAATTGCTCCAAACCCAGGAGATGGCTTCAGAATTCAGGTACATCCCGCAGAGACCCAAGGATGCTAATGCAACAGCTCCCTTAAACACCAGATCCATATATCATATACCAGTACACCATAAATCTCTTCTCAGATTTCATGCTTGTAGTGTGTTCACAACAAGCTCTTTACAGCCACAGAGCTGGCTTTGTCCTGTCCCTAAACGGTGCTTTGCTCTTAAGCTGCCTCAGCACTCATCCATGGACACATTACATAAAGATCTTGGTCAGGTTGGAAGCTGCTCAGAAAAGTTTCCAGTTTGAGGGGGCTTTATGCGTGATGTTTATAGGGAAAACAGATAAACAAAGTGGAGATATGCAATTCCAAGGCTGCATGTAGATGTTATAGACAGTAGCACATTCCAAATGTATAAACAGTCGCTATTTTTACTGCTCTCTCTGCAGAAGGATGTCACAAGAGATAGTGGATGAACAGCTGATTGATGCTTGGTCTTTCAGTTCATGCTGGTGGAGAGCTCCTGGTGCAAGAGCTGGCATTTCCTTGGCGTGCCACTGGCTCCTAGGGCTAGGAAGTTAACCAGGAAGTTAAATTGTCTGGCAAACAGCAAAGGTCTAGTTAATCCTAATCAGAGGAAGGCTGGCTGGCAGAGCTCCTTGCGGATTCACGGCAAAAGTGTCTCAGGTGAGAAGAGACCCAAATGGTGCCTTTCTTTCTGATCTGTGCTCCAAGCCTTGAGTATCCATGGCTTGAATTACACTGTAAATTACACTGACTTGCATTGCAAATGCCATCGCATGTTTGGGATCAGAGTTTCAGTACTTTCAAGATCATCACATGAGTTGTAAAATAATTCCCCAGGTCACACCATCAGTGTTGTAATACAGTACGGAAGTTTTGAAGAGACCTGATTTTTCATCCTTCTTGGCCCCTATGATATATTGCAGCAGTGAGTTCCACAGATTAACAGTTAACCATCGTATAAAAAGCCTATTATCAATTTAAAATACATTGCTCTGATTCTGGTGATTCCTCTCTTGCCTTGTATTTATAGAAAAGACAAATTAGCTTGCTTCCCAGTGTATCTCTATTGTATTCCTTCTTAGCTCTTCATTTTCCTAAATCCAAGGCCTATTAGTGCACTCAGGGCCCTCACAAACAGTCCCAGTGTCCTCAGTTTGTTTTCACAAGGAGGTTCCTCTGAACGTTTTCAGACGTGCTTCCTCCTGGCGTGTGCCTTTCTGGGAAAGGATAATCAGAGCTAAGCAAGGTTAGAGAGATCAGGGCTCCATCAGGTTATACAGTAGCAGCACGATATTTCCTACCCTAACCTTCAGGCATGCTAACATTTTGTTTACTCTTCAGACTAGTCCTGCACAGGAGCCTTGCTCTTTATTTAGCTGTGTGCATATGCCCAAATCCATTCCCTTTATGGATACCGTTAATTCGGAGTTCAGCAATGCTCTAACGATGTGTTCAATCCATTCCTTCCAATGTGACCTAGTATTTGGCATAAGATATGACATTGTGCTGCTTATTCATCTGAGTGTCTGACAACCTCTAGAAATTTATCAGTATCTTTCCCGGCCTGACTAATTTAAATTAATTTTTGAAATCCAAATGATTTATTTTTCTCCGACATCTATACTTTTATCATCATAGTCAAATAATTATGGTAGATTAGAAGAGCATGAATTTCCTTTATAGAAATCAAAATTGTTTTTCCTTCTCATGCCATATCTATTTGGGGTTATATAACCTCATAAAACCAAAAATATATAAAAATATACAACTTCATAAAACCAACATGTATAACTTTATAACACCAAAACGCATTCATAGGTCTAATCCCCAGCTTCATCGCAGGCAATTCGTAGGGCCAAAGACAGGCACTTTGCCACCATGTGGTCTTCTGAGATAGTTTAGTGACTTGTCTGTGCCTTGGCTACTTCACTCTTTATAGCTACAAAGAGAACTATCCACTTTTAGCCTTTAGCTTAAACTTTGATGTCTTTCCAAGTGCTTTTTGACTGTTTTCATTTAGGGACAGCTAAAAATTTCCCAGTGAAGATATGGACTTTTTTATCAATTTCACATATGTGGTTTGCTGTGAAGAATGTGTGAAGCTGCCTTCCTTAGTAACCTTTTGTGGGCTCCAGTTATCTGCAGCCCTCAGCCTGAAAACTTCTTCTGCAGTGTAACCAGAGCATAAGGGAACAAAACTGGAAGCGTCATGTGAAACTTCATGCCTTACACTGAAAACCAAATGATAATCACAGTTTCTTCTGGCTTTAAAATCCATAAAACTGTGAGCCAATGTAACACTCCATGAACATCTGGGGAAATAGTCTCTGCTCTTAAGGGTAATCCAACTTGTCCAGTCCATGGGAGCTTTCACATTGGTTGGAGTCCTTCGCTGAACCAAGACATGAACTGTTAATAGCATTTCTTTCTTTGGTCGCTACAATTTTAGACAATTTCTTCACCTTTATTACTTGAAAAGAATATCCTGAAAGGTACAATTTGATGCCAAGTAAACAATCTCATTTTTGTCTTATATTTGACTTGCCAATGCGATTTCCTTAGAGGTGGCTGTGCTTGGGCTAGATTTTCATGTTTTGAGTGATGCTTATTTGACTTGATAGATTCTTAAACCTTGCCAGCTTTTCACTGTTTTTTTAATTTGCCTTTTTCCCTCTTGCCTCCCATTTCCCCATGAGACTGAATGTTACAAGGTGCTACAGTGCCTGCCAACACCCTGTCTTCTGCACTTGGACTTTTGGGAGCTCCTCCCCTATCCCTTCATCTTTGTGATCTCTCCTTTTGAAGCCAGGACACAGCGTTATTCCTGGGGAACAACCCTTTCTATGAAGATGCTGAATTTCATCATGTGCTGCTATGAGCAGCTCAGTTATATCAAACAGCACAACCACTTCTCATTGTCTGGAGCCAGTAAGACACCGAAAAGACTGACAAACTTTTCAGTTATTAAGGAAATGTGAGACTGAGTTTATATTTATGCTGAGAAAGGGCTTTGCTGGGCAGCTTTATCAGGCAGTTTGCCTCCCTCCAAGGGGCAGAGCCTCTTGGCACACCGCTGCGTGGGTAGAAAGGCTCACATTTCCTGTTTCTGGAGCCCTCCTCGCATAGTAACCTTTTTTTTATTCACCCATGTTTTTCCCCTCTCGCTTGAGTGACCCTGGCTACGTTCTGCTGTTTAGACCAGTCCTACTAATGCCTCTTACACACAAAGGATGACACCCAGCTGGGGTTTAGATCAGGATTTAGTTATTTCTTTCTCACCAGAGCTATTCAAGGGGGACAGACTGCGAGCTTGGCCCAAGGCTTATGGTTTCCTAGCAGCCAGTAGTCTCAGGTGGCTGAAGGAAAACTCTCTGGCATGGTATTTTTGCTTTGCTTGTGTCAAAGCTACTTTAATGGTCTTGTTTTCCACCAGGCCTGCTAGGTAGCAGGGACAACATATATAAGATGAGATCATCTCCAGAGATCCTTGTATAAAAGAGGCTCTGATACGATACACAGCTCCCAAGGAGCTCAGCTTTGGTCCACAGTCCTAACTGCAGCTTGGCAAACACACAAAGCCCAAACAAATGGGAGAGCCCATTTGCTCTCCCAATAGGGAGAGCAAATCCAGACTGCAGTGCAGGCCATTCCTCGCCCAGGGCTGTCTCCAGTGAGTAGGTGCCCAGGACATCACATCTGCAAGGACTCTGCTTTAATCCATTCCCTGGGGCTGACAGCTGAAAGCTGGAGGTCATCTGGTCCTAGATGGGACACAGGGACTTCAGGGCGGAGGTTTCCAAAGGGCTGGCATGACTAGGCTGCATGTGTGTCACATCGTGCCTCAGCCCCAGGTCAATGCAGAAGCACTTTCAAGGCTGCAGCCAGGCAAAGTGCAATAGTTGCACCAGAGCAGAGTGTGCAGGGCCCAGCCTACTGCTGGGTTTCCCAGAAAGAGATCTTCCTCATGACAAAATGCTTCCTTACTCTCCTCATGCCTCTGTGGCTGAGAAGAGTGAAGAAAACCACTTGCTCTTACTTAGAAAAATAACCTTGGCCACAAGGTGCTGGGTGAAGAAGAGCAGAAATGCTGCGAATGTGTGATGAACATGTATGCAAAGCTGGCTCCAGCCCGCAAAGGAAGCTGTAGCTGCTGGGCTATGTGTGGCCGAGAGAGTCCAAGGGCTTCCCAAAAACACTAGGCTGTGGTTTGCCCTTCCCAGGGTCACAAGAAGTCCACTTGCTTTACCAATGGGGAAAGTGAAGCTGAGTTTTGAGGTACACGAGAAATCTTTGGCCAGGCAAAGTTACGGACTGGGAACAAGAAAGAGAGCAAGCTGTGAACCTAACCCAGAGCATAGGAAGACTCAGAAATTATTCTGATGTATGAATAATGTACTTGGCAGAGTGCTCCAAGGTGAGTATGCAGCTTATCCTTCAGCTTCCATCCCACTGATCAGACACATAATTGTATAAATCTCTTTGTTCTAAATTTGATCTTCTTCCCACCACTGACAGCAAGTCTGCCAAGTGAAGGGGACCTTTGTAATCACAACAAGAGTCCTGAAGGAGTCAGAATAGTCTTCCAGAATCCTCCAGGAATGAACAGCACAACGGTGGGTGTCCCACTTCCAAACTACTCTCCTTAAAAGCACTTGTAATGCCAAAATGCTGGGAGGCCTGCACACCTGGAAACCTGTACAACAGGTGTAGCCTGAACAAAAGCCAAGTCTCTGAGGGTCAAAATGATGAGGAAGGGCTTCAGAAAAAGGTCTTGGAAAAGGTCAGCTCAAAAAAACCCCACTTCTGCAACTCCTCTCTTCATGGGCCCTCTGAAGCCCTCTCAGTGATGTCTTACAGACCTCCCTCACACACTCAGACATAGTGCACCACATGGGAGCTTGCTGTCCCTAGGCAACTGTCACCTGGGGTTCAAGGCACGCCTCTGCTTCCTAACGCTGTAGCTAACACACTGCCCTCCTCTGCCATCCCCCCCGGGCCCCAGCGCGGGCTGCACGGAGGGAGATACACTGATCAGCCAGACTTCATTATCACCGCTGACCCTACTCCCCACCCCCGGGGCGCCATCTTGTGGGGCAGGCCGCCATTAGCTGTGGGCGAGCTGGTCACGTACCCGCTTCTCCTTTAAAGGGGTCCCGGGCGCCCGGGCCAATCAGGACGACACACGTCGCAGAACAGGGACGTGTAAGAGCACGCGCCGCTGCTCTGCCGATAAAAGCGCGCGGCCGGGTGGGCCCTGGGCCTTAGGCTGGGGCTGGTGTTTTATGGCTTGTGGTTTCTACTTCAGTCTGCAAATCTGGCCATCAGCCCCGCAAAGGTTCCCAAAATTTTCCGAGCCCTTGCTGTTGTGCTTGGACAGTGCTTACAAGGCCCCCAGCAACTTGCAGGCTGCTCACCCAACTAGCCAACTGCTGCAGTTAAATCAGCCACACATAACTGGCATTTCAGAGCAGGAATCTCAACCAGATCTATAATCCAAAACTCCAGCAAGAAGGGGATTATGGCAGTAATAATACAGAAAGTCCAAAATGCGTCAGATCTGCATGAACAGTACTCACCAGGGTGATTAATCACCAAGAGCTACATCTGATACTGTCTAAATAGGTTGAGGTTGCTTCACTTTTTTTCCTCTTATCTGCTGATGAAGTAGTCCCTTGCAGTTGAGTGGAGGAGTAGACCTGGAGGGCAGCCAAAGGAGTTGGATTTAGGCTTAAATCCAGATTGGCTTTGCCAGCACTTTACTCTCTTCAAAGCACCACCGATCGTGGCAGCGGCTGGCTGTGTTGCACATGCCGCTCCACAGAGCCTGCAGAATGGGCTGTGCGGGTGCTGCTTAGGTGCTGCCATGCAGGGCTGATTTAAACCAGCCTGGGAGGTGTAGCCCTCCAGAGAGGATGGGGTGCTCATCTGCTTCTTTCGAGGTCTCTGCGAGGGTGTAAGCCACCAGCAGGGCAGTGACAAGACACAGGCAACAGCTATCATTCAGCTACAGCAACTGCAGAGGCACAGCCATTCCCAGCCACGGTTTCTAGCTGAGAAGGCATATGCCAAGTTACCTGCCTGTGATTTCCTTGCTGTTTAGAGATTAAGGCCTCAGTTACAGCAATAGAAAAGTTGCATCAGGACCTCAGCTTTCTTTGAGGAAAATAAGGTTCTAGGCATTTGCAAAGCTTAAAAATTCAAAGCATGCAAATGCTAAAAGTCAGACATGAAGGGAGGCCTCAATGCCTCTGAAAAAGTCCTTTCTTGCAAGAAGAAAGAAGGAAGGACAGAACAGAAGCAGACCCGTAAGTCTGGATACTTGGGGTTAGTGATATGAAAAACAATCCAACGAGAGATGCCTCTCTGCCCCATCCCACACTTGTCTGAGTGCTTCTACATCCTCATCCTTGCCCTTTATTTCTCCAGTTCTCATCCTTTCCTTCTCCACACTTGTGTATCTTGGCCTCCTTTGCCCAGCCCGGTTTCCCCTGATGAGAGCTGAGTGCTGTGAGCATCCTGGTTTTGTCCCTGCAGCCCTCATTTATGCTCATTTCACAACAGGCTTTGGGCTCTAAGTATTCAGCACGGGGGCAGGAGAGGTAACATGGCAGCACAGGCTGAATGTCAGCAGAGGGAATCACCATGGACCATTCTTTATCAAGAATGTTAAAAATAAAAGCACTGGTTTTTGAGTTCTGAGAACCCAAACGTTAACCACATTTTCTTCTTGTTAGTGCTATTTATCAGCCCTGTGCAAATCTTCCCACCCTGCACATTCAGAGAACAACCCCCCGGGGCTAGATCCTCAGCGGTGTAAAGTATTACAGTGCTGCTGCCTCAGGTTTGCTGATGCCGCTTTACACCTGCTGCAGACTGGCTATTTTTCAAATTTTCACACTTCTTATTTATAGCTGGAGATTTTGATCTTAATTTTCTCAGTGCCAGATGCCTTTTGTGTCCTCTATATAATACAGACCAAGAGTTGCTTTGAGTCTGGGGGCAGGAGGAGCAGCATGGTGCATGCCCACTGCAATAGGGGTTCAGCTGAAACCAGCCTCATGTGGGAGCTCTCCGAGTGGAAGCTGCTTGTGGGACCACAGGGCTGTAATATCTCTGCTTTGGCCCGTTCGAGCTCACACATGGGGTCTCGCAGTCACAGTCTAAAAGCCATTTCTAGCTCTCTAATCCCTGATGGGTGACACCCTCATTATGGCCGCTTCTGTTCCTTGGTGGCTGGCAGCACCTTATGGAGCTGCAATTAAATATTCCTGCATTTTTCTTGTGTGCGCTTTTGGAGCCCCAAAACGCCTTGGCCACCGCTGGCTCCTTGCAGATCGCGCGTCCTCCCTGTCTGTTCTAGGTGACTAGCCCTCTTGGCATTCATCACTCAGGGCAACTTGCGGAGCTGCTGGGCTCTGGCAAACTCATCTGAATAGCCAATGAGTGCAACCCGCACCGCGGGACTTGATTGAGCTTTTGATGTTCTGGAAATGAGAGCCCAGCAAAGAAACAACCCAGGTTAATAGTATTCAGCACTGGGTGAATGCCTTCCATGAGCTCAAATGGCTCAGAACAGCAATGGAAGGCACTTGCAACCTCCTAAGAGTCAGCACAGTGGCTCTCCTGTCTCCTAAGAGGTCAGACTACGCTTGCCCGAGCTTACATATAAGCTCCTATAGTTCTACAGAAAACCATGGTCCATACACCGTTTCCTGTATGTCCCAGACCTCTGCTATGTCCCAGGTATGTCTGGTTGCTATTTGAGGAGCAATAGGACAGCACAGAAACGGAGAGCACCGAAGCATTGCATCTGTGTCCATGTCCAACACGAGCATGGCAAAAACCTCTTTGAGCACTGACAAATTGACCTGTGGAAAGCCTTAACCCACGTCATTCCTTGTTACGTTGGGGCGTGCAGTTGCTATGTGATGTTCTGCCTCCATGTCAGATGAGACATGCCTTCCCTGTGCCAGCTTCCCCCCACACCTCCTGCTAACCCAGGGAGCACACCAAGCAACTCTAATTTTTTTGTATAATTGCAGGTACTTGTTATGTCCTGCAAACCCCACAGAGCTAGTGGCCCACCCTTCTCAGAAACCATGTCTCCTCTTCTTTACAAGAGCACGGGGTGTTGCACTCGGGCAAGCCCCTAGGCTTGCAGGTGCCAGGATCTCCATCCCAACCCCGTTGCACCACTATCAGCAAGCTCTAGGCAAGGCCATCCCATTGGGAATCACATGTTCTGGGATCTGTAGAGCCTGGGAAACACTTTTGCCCTTGCATTGCCCCATGTCCGTGTAAGCGGCTTTTTGTCATGCTCACTAAAGCCAGTGGGAGTTGAAGGGTGGCAGTGACTCACAGGATAAGGCACTGCAGTGAAGAAATTCAACTCCTGGGCACCTTCCACTGCCCTTTTCCAGCCCCGGAGAGGCAGGGAAGAGAGTGTTCCAATCAGCAGCTCTAGTTTGCTTCTGAAAGCTGCCCCCAGCCCCATGAGCCGAGTGCCACACAGCACTGCCCTGCACTGCCTGCTGGGAGCACGGCCGGGGCACATCACACCTCGCTCGCTGGGGCGGAGCCATGGTTTTGTGGCTTTTGAGTAATGCCAGGGACTCTGCAAGCTGCTGAGAAGAGGCAGCTTCTTTGTGAGCCAGCCAGCCATTTCTGACTAATACAGTCCCTTTCAACTGTCCTTGAATTTTGCCACTAGAAATGGGAAGGACCTGAGGAGCCAACAGTGACTTCAGTTCAGTGGAAATTCGGACATTTGCAAACTACCTCCTCGCATCCTTTCCTTTCTGTGTCACAGAGACCCGTTTCTTACATCGCTCTTATCTTGATTTACCATAGCCCAGGAGGTTCTTTGTATTCATTTAATGGAGCATAAAAATTACAGAGCACCATTTTTTATTCCACCAAAGCTGCTGACAGCTTCTGCTTTGAACTGGAACTGCCACATTCAGCCCAAAGCGATACGACGCTGCCACTCACAGTTCAGCCCTGTCAGCTGAGTTGTCATCACCACGTTGCCTTTTGCTCTGCAGAACTAATTCCCACTTAAGCCTTGTGGCATTTACTTGTTTTGCTGTATTCTTTGCCCATAAATTCATACACTAGTGCAGCAAGGTCAGCCTGTTTCCTGAATGTGGATGTCACACAGGACCTTGTACTGGTATGGGAGTAGAGATGGTCCCCTCGCTCCACAGCCACTCTTCTAGGTCTGCCCCAGCCTTCCTGCACTGCTTGAGTTTTCCAGCCTCATCCCACCAGAGGAACAGCTGATCCCATTACGTTCAGGCCATTCTTGTATCTTTGGCTTAGCTGAACAAAGGAGCGAATGGGCAGACTTTGGCTGAGCTGACCTGCGTGGCAGCAGCTGCTGGCTGTGCTGGAAAGTGCCAAGGTTTCTCATTCTGCTCCATGTGGGTGTCTCTTCTGCATGGCCCTTTAGGGCCTCAGTTCATGCTGCACCTTGGGGTTCAGGCTTAAAGAGGACAAATCCAGCTGGGATCAGGGAGGAGGAACGACTCCTGATGATCTGCTCTGCGGATAGTGAAATGCTGCTGTTGTTAAAAAGCACAGTTTTTCACAGAAAGGTTCAACAGACACGAAGCAAGCCCCAGTCTGTCATTCCACAGCGATAACCAGTCTTGTATGTCCCCTTTTAAGAGCAGGGTTGAATTCTTGAAAGCTCAGGACCTTTTATAGGATGGGAAAGCTATTTGCTGCTCAGCTGTACCTGTGGTGTGGCTTCTTGGGGTTAAATACTGCCAAACCAGCACAGGAGAGAGAGAGAAAAATTGCACACCCAGCTCCTGTCCAGGGTGGACCACCAAATGGAAGCACTCCCACACATCCCAGCTTAGATATACTCATTGAGGAGAGCAGCTCCAGATTGTGGGGCTGAGGGTGATGTATTTGACCTGCTGCTTTATTTTCAGTAAATCCATCCTTATTCCACTTCCTCCTTCTTCTCAAGGCTTTGTGTGTATTTTCAGACCTCAGAGGCAAAGCTGCTCTGTATCCAGATCAAGCTCAGCCTGGTGGCAAGGGTCCAGAGGTGGGGAGCAGGAGAGAGACAGGTCACCAGTGCTCCCAAGAGAAAGATCACTGCCGTTCCCAGGACACTTTCCTGCAGAGGAAACATCTGACATTTCACCCACTTTGTCCGTCGGGAGCCCAGCAGGATGGCACTGTGTGCCTCGCTGCCGGCTGGTGCTGGAAGCTCCGCTGCCCATGCTGACTGCTGACTCCCAGCCTGCATCCCCTCCACCTCCTGCGGACACACAGATGTAACCCACTGGTCACTCCTTCTGAACGTGCATAAAGAGGAGAACACAAAACATCTTGGCAGCAAATCATAGCGCATCTGAGATTGCTTAAACCTATAGAATTTGGCAAGAACATTTTGCTCTGCGTTTCCATTTATCTGCCAAATAAAGCCCAAATCCCTTTCTCTACCTTTAATAACAGCATTTCAAAAAAATTTCCTAGTGAATACACACAACCACGTATTGGCTCTGTATCTTCTTCTCAGTTGGAGTTAATTCTGAGAATAATGGAGGAGCTTTATCTATTAATTAAAACTAATGACTTTATAAAATTGCAGATGTGTTAAACTTTGAAAGACTTGCATTGGAGACCAATAGGAACAGGCAATTTGCAGGCTTGAATAATAAAGGAAATTGCCTTGAAATGGATATATCCTGCTAGATTAAAGCCTCTCCAGCTACTAGAAGCTGCAGAGAGAATTAATTGTGGCTGGTAGTCCTTAGATTACCATGTTTACCACCCTATTTCAAAGGTGTGTCTGGGAATACTTCCCTTGTACCTGGCAGAACTGGGAAAGGGCATTTTCCCCTTCAAGGTAAAATCACATACAAGCCATTGCAATGATTCCCATTTGTTTTCTTCCGAATTGTTTCCAGATTGAGCCTACTCATTTTGCATAAGGAGTCCAGCTGGATGCTTCATGCTCATCACATCCCTACCAGCAATAAAAGCTCTGCTACCTTCAATGTCACAGCAGAGAACGGCACTGAGCCCAGCAAAGAAATAGGACGTCAGCCAGGGAGCAGTCAGGAATGATTACACGTGTTCTCACCAGGACTTTGGTGATAGGGTGGGTACCCAGTCCCAAGAACACGTTTGGGGAGGTGTACCAAATCCCTGAACAACTTGCCAGACCCTTTTCAGATGGGTGACACAGGCAAGAACAGAGCTGCCGCAGCCCACCTCCGGGTGTGAAAGGGAGCCATTGCTGGCACTTCCCATCGGGGGGGACAGCAGCTCTGCAGCGATGCTCTTCCTCCATGGGGCAAATAGTGGACGCTCACGTGGTTGGGGTTTTGGAGAGATAGCAGGGCTGCACTGGGCAGAGCTCTCATTGCTGGCTGGCTTATATGGCATTCAAGGGCCACCCCACTTCCAAGGACAACGAAACATCTCACCACCTCCTCCCAGGTCTCCTCTCTGCCCGACCTGCTAGTGGCTGAACGAGGTGATGCTGAGCTGCTGCAGACCATTCCCAAGGACCCATTCAAGACTGACTTGGGCAGAGCAAGGAGAAAACAAACCTGGTATCCTCTGACGGCAAGAAAGGATCTCAGAGTGTCAATTGTCCACTCATTGCAGCTGCGGTGGATGTCCCCAAACAATCCACAGCAGTGCAGGAAATCACAGCAGCAACAGAGAGAGAGAAAAGCCTCTGCAAAGGGGGAAAAAAAGCCGCATGAATGTATACGGATTTCCCTGTAGATCTTGCATTGCACATAGGCTAAGGAGTGCAGATTAGCTAGGATCTGCTTTACTCAAAGATACAGCCCACATCCCATCTGCAGGCCGCACTCGCCCAGATGTTTCCTGAAGCTGTATGCTGGCCAGCCTGCTGCCTGCCTTTGCCAGATGTGCAGCCCCCTCCTGTGCTGCCAAATGTTTTGCCTGCAGAGCGTGTTTCCTTGGCTGGAGTTGGATTTTCCTAATTACCAGCCTGCTCTGTGTTCCTGCCTTGCAGAAATTATTTATTCCTGCCAGCCGCTAAATCCGATAGTTGTAGGAGGTGTTTACATGGGAATAAAAATGGCAGGCTGACAAATCCCTGGTGGCAAAGGTTTCTCTCATGGACCTTTCGCACTGAAACGGGAAGATGAAGAGGGTTGGGATGAGAGCCAGCCCTCCAACTGGTGTACTGAAAGTTAACTGGGCTTCTCTGTTCTGTAAAGTGGCTGTTAAGCATGAAGTTAGCACAGTGTCAAGTGCAGATTTCATGGTCTCGGCTGGTATTCACCCTCTCGGCTGAGGGGCTGTGATGGAGAGAGCCTGAGAGCCTGGCAGCACTCAGGGAAGGGGTACGGGCTTGCTGCTGTGGCTCCAGTCCTACTTTGGAGGCAGAGCCATGTGGGGAAGCAGTTCAAGCAAAAGGAGGATTTCTAAGAAAATTGGCCTGTTTTGTTATTTAAAGGGGTTGTAGATTTTAATGTCTTTAGTGAAAGTTGTGCAATTTGTATTGTGGTAGTAGACTCCTTGTGACTGGGGGCATGGAAGTGCCTTAGGGTCTGTTTCCTTTAGCCTAGGTGCCTTTCTGCATAAAAATAAGATGATCAAAATGTGGATTCTGGATGAAATTCCTGACATCAGGCCAAAGAAGACACGGTGGAGTCCGCATATTGCTTTGCTATGTGAACAGAAGCATGTCTTGCTTTCAGAAATGCAAAGATCTGTGAAGCAGGCTGCAGCAGAAATCCATCCCCACAGACCTGATTTCCCACCCCACCGCACCCCGGGAAGGCTGTGAGCCCCTGGGCAGCCAGCAGGACCCTGCACAGTGCACCCGCCGGCAGCCCGGACCCTTCTCTCCATATCCTGCCCTGCTGACCCTCCTCAGGTGGGCTGCAAACAGGGAGAGATGCCCTGACTGGTTTCCAGTCCATATAGTGTGCACACAAATGCATGTACATTAGGTGGCATTTCATCCACAGGGAATTATGTACTGTGTTTGCTGAAACCACCAGTGAAGGAGGATGACACGTTGTCCATTAAGAATTTTGCAGCTGAACTTCTCGCAGGGTCTCAGAGTCGTTTGGATGTCTCACTCACTGACTTTTCTTCTTTTGCTTCTCCAAACCCACCTTATCTCTTGACAGCAGTGTGCAGTTTCTCTTCTTGTTTCTTGCCATGGGTGACACCCATTGCTATTTTGTCACCTTCTCCCTGCCACCTATTTATCACTCTCCCTCGTTAAGAAAGAAGCATTTATATGGTTTAGTCAAGGAAGCATCTCTGGGTGAGATGCTTTCTTAACACTAACAAACACAAGATGTGGTAAATATTGATTCTCATTGCTGTAAGCTTGTCAAGCCTCCAGCAGCATGGGAGACAAGTGCTGGTTGTGCTGCTGAAGCTGATGATTGCAGGGGCAATAACCTGAACTACCTGCAGCTCAGGTTTGTGTATGGGAGGACATGCAGTATTTACAGCTCCTGGCTTCTGTGTCTTTTCTCAGAGCTGCCCCAAACATGTCCCTAGGTGCCCATGGACCTCTCCCGAATTGCCAAGTGACTGCGGGCGCAGGGCTGTGTGGCAGCTGCTGGACGCCTGTGAAGAGCTGGCTGGCAACGTGGTGCTGGCTCTCCTCCTTGTTTCCAGCTGCTACTTCAATTAAAAGTAGCTAAAAATACGCAAATGCTCTCCTGATACTATTTTCCATATAAGCAAGAGGAGGGGGATGCTATGCAGGCATGAATGAGAGGTGTACTAGCTTGTCCTTATTTGGGGAGTGAGGGGTGGAAAGTCTGGATAAAGTGAATTTCTTCCCAGATGCAGCCCCTGCAATGATGAGTTCAGAAAGCTCTTTGGGGAACAGACAGCCGTTTTTTGCATGGTCAGCTGGGGAAGTGTCAGGCGTCCAGGCAAATAAATAGAAGAGCATGGGAGACCCCAGCCAGGTCCTGTCTCCAAAAACTGCCAGTGACACTAGTACAGCACAGGAGCTTGGCTAGTGTGGTGGAGCAATGCCTAGCTCCTCAGATCTGCATGTTTCTCCCTCCTGACAGCTTTACAACACACAAACTCACTTTATAGATCTCCTAAAAAAGTCAGCTGGTGTTTGCTAGGTCATCTCCATCTCCTTACTCTCTCTCATGATTATAGGTGTGTGAGTTAATAGCAATGAGGATCAAGTCTAGCAATGGGAGCCAGCTCAGACAAAAGCATCAGGATCTTTGCAAGCGTGTCAAACTGGGGATCAGAGTAGTGTACAGGTCGCCAAAAGAAACGTTCAGGCACCTCCCACACTTGTGCAGGGAGGCACCTTTCTCCTCTCCTTTGAGAAAGCTATATTTGTCTGGAGAGCTTTATTCCAGACTTGCCAAGCAGAGTTGTCCTACTGCTTCTAAATTAAGGACTTCTTTTGTACTGCATGTCTGCATTGAGCAGAGCTCACCCTGCCTTGCAACTGCCTGGCAGTGATGGGCAAGGAAAGGTTTATAGTGAAGACCCAGTTAGAGGGTCCCCCCAATATTTGTGGCAGGTTACCCACACCACCTTTGCATCAGCCCTACTATGAAATCCATGTTCTCCACTTAGCAATCCCAGGCCAAACTCACTCGGTGATACAAACATGTTTTGGTGATTTAGGTGTATGTTGACTTTGTGTGTGATTTGGTATGTGTATAGAATAGATGTTCAAAGCACTTTCTCCTTCTGAGAGCAAAAATTTTTAAAAAAGCCATAGACGTTGGGTGGAAATAGAAGGTACAAGAGTTCCTTCCTAGACAACTTCACAGAAAACCAGCAGTTCAAAATAGAAATGCAGAAGTCTTGCTCTTCGAACGTGGAAGTTATACATGAAAGTTACTGGCCCTACAGGTTGTATCTGAGAAAACCCCATGCAGATGGTGAATATTCTGGTACCTGCTAGCCTCAGCCTCCCAACATGTAGGCACATGACAAAGAGAGACTGTCAGCTCTCTCAGAGCCCCCACGGTCCAGCTGTTGGTCATGCACCATTGCAATCCAGTGACATTGGGCTGGTGCAGCGAGTTGGGAAGTTTGTTTGTGTCCCAGCCTGGAAGAGGGGAGACAGCCCCTTCAAGAATGGTTAGGGAATGGAAAGATATCAAATGCTTCCCCCAAAATAGCAGCTATTCTATAGCACAGAGCATGGAGGTACTGTCCAGATAAAAGCAGAAAGGAACAGCAGCATATGGTGAATTACCTGATGCCAAGTGGAATTTTTCCAGCCGTGTTCGAGGAACTCAGGTCCAAGTGCTGCTTTGAAGGCCTCAGCTTAGAGCCTATATATAACCATGCTGAATTTGCTGGCAGCCAGGATGGGGTGGACAGTACCCAGTACCTCCCTGGCACATCACCCCTCTCCCAGAAAAGAGTCTTTAAAGGGCTGAAAGTGCATTCTGGTGCAAAGGCAGGAGACAGTAAGAAAAAAGGAAGGAAGATGCAGTTTGGTGCAGGTCAAATGTGCTTTCCTTCTTGCAATGGATGTCACACCCATTGGCACCAAGAAAGTGCACGGGAGCTAGAGGTGACTCCAAGCAGTTCTCCCAGACATCCTCATGCTATTGCTTGGACAGCCTGAAATGTAATTTCTTTTCTTTTGCCATAAAGACCTTCCCCAGCAGCAGGCACGTCCAGACAGAGAGCACAGCCCTGGCTGCTCACCTCCAGTTCTGGCTGGAAGAGGACTGGCTCGTCTAGCAAGCATCCCTGCACAAGCATTCCTGGTCCTGGATATTACAGCTG
>NW_009192022.1:90541-114974 GCF_000690835.1 Fulmarus glacialis
CTGGATTACTCAGCCTTTGAGCAGCATCTCCTCTCCTGTTGGCTTAGCTCCATCCGGGTACCAGAGCAAACTGCCCATGTCTGAGAGGCAGCACACTGTGCTGCGGCACACTGGAGCTGCGGCTGCTGGCCTCGCTCCACAAACCTCCAAGCACAAACACATCTTTCATGGGGTAGTATCATCATTTCCAGGTCTGGATAAATAGCCCTGCGGATTTCTTAGTGCTAACTTCTGAGCCTCTTAACACAGTGGTTATGTGAGACCAGGGAGGGTGGGGAGGCAGATTTAACTCTGGAGTTTACAACATATTTAGAGCCAGTTCACTTCTCCCAGCTTTGAAGTTTTATCTTGTCTTTACTTTAAAGGAGGTCTGTGCTGTTTTCCTTTGAGGACTTTGTAATTATTCAGTCTCCCGGGAGCTCTGGCATTTATCACATTAGTAACAGCTTCAGCACAGAGGCATTTTCCCAAAGCGAAATGCTACTTGACTGTAAGAGGACACTCAGCTTTGACGGGGGTCAGATTTGACGTCAATGACACACGTTGGCTTCTATCCTGGGTGATAACGATGCACAAGCACCCTCCTGCCCTCGCTTTCCCCCTCGTCCTCTGATCCCCAGGAAGGAGGAGAGACCTCTGTTCAGGACCATGTGCCAGCTGTCAGCACCCTGGATCATGATCAGTCTCCTCAGAGACATCCAATCCACCAGCTGGTGACTATGCCCAAGTTCATATCCCCTCTCTACTCCGTACCAGTAGACAGCAGTTCCCCTGGACCTGTCTCCAAGGGGCTGTAGGTAGTAACAAAAGTGTCCCAAGTGGCTCAGCTTCTGCCACTCTGACCAAACCCACACAGGGGTTGGAGACTCTTCCTCCACCACCAAAAGCCAAAGCAGACTCTGTCCCTCTGGGTCCACCTCAATGCATGGCAGCAAGCACAGCACTGGAACCACAAAGCTGCTGATCCCAACCAAAATGGCAGAGAGCACAGCTGGGGTGCAGCTGGCTCCCCCCATAACAGAAAGTAAGGTCTACCTGCATCAAGTCAGCCTTCGTGTGGCATGTTCTCACATAAACATGTGTGTGCATGCATATGCAAGCTCAGCACAGCCACCACTGACACCAGCAAACATGACGCTATCCAATGGGACCTGCAAAGCTCATTCCTCCTTGGGGCCGGGATGAGAGAGCAGCTATTGATGTTGGTATTTGGAGTTGGAAGGACACTTGGGAAGTGCTTGGGAACCCTGTCAGCTGGAGGAGAATGGAGAATCCAACTTGACAAACTGCTGGACTACAGGAGGCCCTGGTGTCTCAGGTCGGGCACACACTCGGTGAGCTGCTGAGCTCCTGGCCTGCAGAGGCACTGGTGCTATGGGCAGCTGGTGGGAGCTCTGGTCCTGCAGAGCACGAGCGGCAGAGACCCAGAAAGCATCCCAGAAGCATCAGCTGAAATGAAGATAACCCTGGAAGCTTTCTCATTTTTTCTTTTAGGCATCTCCAAAACACCCGCAAATTGCTCTCCTCTGGCCAGCTCTCACTGTATAGGACTCGCAGTAGAAGATTCTTATTTTCCATCATTCTCTGCAGCCAAGTGGGGAAAAGTGGTTAAAAGCCTGATTTGGGAGAAGGTCTGGAGCCGAAGCGGAGCATGGGCAGCGTGCTGTGATGTCCCTGCTTCCCTTGGGGCGTCAGGGTGCCCCTGGGCAGCCCTGCAGGCAGGCGCGGCTGCAGTCCAGCCCCAGCGCCGAGCCCAGCCAGGCCAGAGAGCCCCACGCTGCTGAACGGGCATCTAAAGGAAAATGAAACGGTGGAGCTGGCAGCTGGTGGACAGGGCCACACACACTCCCTGGCCGTGTTTTACTCCTTTTTTAGGAGGACAGCTACTACTCTGGGTTCCAGCACTGGGAAAAACACTGACCATGCTCAGAAATTGGCTGCATTGTTCTGCATGGGGCTCCTGGCTTTACCCAAAGCTTGCTCCTATCTCTGGGTCTAAAGGGTCCGCAAGGCCCAAAGTTCCCAGGAGGTGTTTTCCTTTGCCTTGTGTCACATCTCCAATCGAGTGTAAAGCCAAATGACCCCCGCATACATGTACCCACACAATCCTGATGCAGCAAACTTCACTTGGTACAAATCAAAGCATCACAGCTGATGGCAGCACTTGCATGGTCTTGCACCCCTTCTATCCTGAAACCAGAGAAATAGGTGCTGCTCTGCAGAAAAGCAGGGTTGCAGCCTCCCACCCCGCAGGTGACACCTCATGTGATAATAAAGGGACAGAAGTGACCCAACAAATCCTCCTCTTGGATGGGCTCACTGCAGAGCTGATGAGAGCAGAGGCAGAGACGCCTGTGCCGCAAGGAAAAAGGCTGAATGTTTAGAACTGCTGAAAGAGAAATAGCACCAAAAAAGATCTCACAGACTTTATCTATTAAAGAAACACATATTGCAAGCTCTCCAGATCCAGACTGTCCGTAGCTTAGAGGATTTGCAGAGAATAGCAGCTCTGCTAGTAAAAAAGACTTATTTACTCAAGTGTATTGCCTGACACTGGCAAGGAGAGGAAGAGGTTAACCCAGATGAAGGGTTTGCTCCCTGAACATTGTAGGATGCCACATACTGTCACTTGCGCCATTTTCAATTTAAGTCTTTGCTAAGGGTGGGTGGATTGCACAAGCATGGGGTGAAGATGAGAATCATTTTCACACTAATAGCAGCAAATTGTAGATTATGATCGGAATCAGAGGAAGGGGACAAAAAGAGATCTGCAAGAAATAAATAACATCATAAAAAACAGAACTGGAAGAGACTGCAAAGGCCAGCTAGGCTTTTCCCTTGCTCTGAGGCAGGTTCAGCTTTTCCTTAAACAGTCCCAAGGGATGCTTGCTGGCCAGGCTCTCCAGCCACCCCTCCCAGCTCTTGACAGCCTTCCAGACTAAGCCATCCCCTTGTGAGCACAGAAGCACAATTGAAAAGGCTGCATTGCTCCTCAGAGCAGGAGGCACAGAGGGGATTAAGGCATGAGGATGGCAAAGGGCCTCACCTGAAGCTTCTGATGGACTTTGCTGCCTCACTGGAAGGGGGAAATGGGGTTTGCAGGGTGTCTTGCTCATTTGTGTCTGTCAGCCTTCATTTTGCTTCTTTCTGAGAAGTGCTGAGAATGTTCTCGTCGGTCAAAGCATTTGGGACCTGCCAGCCCTGGGACAAAAAGATTAGTAACTTGTAACATTTCCTTTATTAATACTGAACATTTTAGTGCTTCCAGTGCATCTCTGATATTCGTTCCGTCAGATAGAAAAAACGTGTGCCATAGTGCTTTTACAAGATCACAACTTACTAAGACAATGACGTTACTTTGCTTCTGGTGATCTGTTTTCAAACCCCCCAGTTTGGTAATAATGTTGTAATTGTGCCTACAGTTATAAACGGTCTTGTCCTCCTTTCCCATAAATATTTTGTACAAGAGTATGAAAGCTGGCACAGTTTGGTGATTTTCTGCAGGGAACACAGAACTGAAACACATTGATAGGAGTGATGTGTGTTGGGAAACATACAGTCCCTGGAGAAGCCCACTCTAATCCTGGGGCTAACCGCTTAGCAGTGCTATAAATGAAGCCAAATTTGTTATTGTTTTTAATTAAGAAAGCCAATTCACATAGCAAATGATTTAGAGTGGTAATAATTGCATAATCAGGTCTAAAATTACATATTCTAAAGAGAAATGTATAGGGTAATGCTGATCACTACTGGAAAAAATAGCAGCGCATGCTTGGGGAGCTAAAGCAAGGAAAACTACAGAGCCCCCAAAATAGCATCTATGAACCAGGTTATATTTTTAGCGTCCTGCAAGTCAGAGGGGGGGACAGGAGCCAGAGACATGCAGGATCTGCACTTGGGCAAGTCTGTGCTGCAGACCCTCCCTCACAACAGCACAAGAAGAGCCCTTGAATGGCAGCAGATGTTGTCCATACCACAGATGCTGAGCCAGCAAAAGCTCTCTCTTGTCAGATATCTCTGTTTATCGCCCAGCTTTACGGGCACGGCAAGCCAAGCCGGCTGGGTCAGCAGGATGGGACAGAGGACACCTGGTCTAAGACAGAGAAAAAAGGCAAGAAATACGATCCAGTGATTTTTCACCCCCTCTTGATTTGGAAATGCCACGTGATTCTTAAAGGTCTATATAATCACAAAGTGTTTCACTCGGAACGTGAAACCTCTTACAAAAGAAGCAACGATGTTGGCTAAGGTTTCCAGAATCCCTGTGGTGCAGTAATAAATAAGATGTATGCAGGGATGTGGGAGCCTGGCATGAAACTGCAGAGTCTGGATGTGCAGATATCTTGATTGCCTTAGGGCAGGCAGGCAGGCAATGCCCGCGGTTTTGGCGTGTGAGCAACCCTATGAAAACAAAGGAGCAGCAGTGTTGCCCTGAAAGCCAGATAGCATCGACACCAATGTAGAGAAAGATTTTTAAAACTCCATCAGTTCTAACCAGAAGGTAGGACCTGTCCACCCAAGTCTCCTGAGTGCCACAGATAAAAACATATCTATTGGTCGCTGGAGGCACAGAGAAATACAGGGACCATTCTTCTTGTCATTCTGCTTTAAAGGTAATGAAAAGGCATTGCAGATCTGTAGCGCTGTGGAGCTGAGGCTAAGCGTTGTGAAATACATCCGTGAAATCTGACGACACTGCGAGGGAGGAACAGAGTTAGAAACTCAGCTGTGCTGTTGGCAGACAGCGGGGGAAATAAGTTTCAGTACGTTGGGTATCACTGGCCACGTAAACCCACACCTTTACAATTGCGCCTGGTTTCTGGGGTGGCTTGTTTGCTTCTGAAGCGTGTCAGCTCTGCCTCTTCAGCGCTGCCAGCTCTGTAGCCTCTCTCACACTGCCCTCTGTGTGCAGCACGGCTGGAGGGACCTTGGCATGCTTGTTTCTGGGTTCCAGAGACTGCTCGAGGCAGCTTGTCCACAGAATAAATACGGCCCTGAACCGATAGGTTTTCCCAAGCAGTTCACTTTGTGCAACGAATTAAGGATCAGACCTTTTAGTTTTACTCGCTAGTATCTATCTGTTTGATGAATTCAGAGAGGAGAACCTGCTCAGTGACAGACAGCAAGTTATAAAGCCTGCATCCTAACAGACACCTTAAGGGGTTCTCAAGGTCCAAAATGTGTCTTAGCACATCTGTTCTGTAAAAGTCTTTTGCTTATTTAAAATTTTAGTCTACAGCTTGATTTCTGGAGCTCTGGAAACACAGAACCAGAGCCGGACCACAAAATTGGGTGTACAGTGTATCCCAGACTCCAAGCCTGAACTTGAACATCCCCTGGTCATGTTTGCTCCAAAGGCAGTCCTAAAAGTCAAACTCGCGTAAATCTTGACCAAAATGACCCATATTCTCCCAAGTCCCCAGTCACTTCCAGAGGGTTTCCAGAGCTCTGCCAGCATCCACAACCTGCCTGTTTGTAGCTTTGCATCCTCTGACAACACTTTGTCCTTATTCACCTGCTCGGAGTGAAGCGTTTTCAGCCCAGGAATAGATGTGTCAGGTTGCTGATGACTAATGGAGTTTTACTCCCATTAAGCCGGCATGTTGATCTGCCAAGGGTCACCAGAGAGAGCAGGGACTTGCTGCTTTCATCAGCTAAGTGCCTGCTAGCACGTGTCCCGCTCCCCGAGGTGTGCACACAGGCAATTGCCTCCAAGAAAGCCTCCAGCGTGCAGGAAGACAGATGGCTCTGATAAGAAGTGGAGGGATGGATAAGCACGACATAGTTGGTCAAAGAAGGGGTCTCCTGGAGTGGGACTGCTGTTGGCCTGAAGGACAGACAGGGAAAGGGGCTGTCAGCAAAGACCAAGGTGCAAAAAGCCAGAAGCACCTCGGCTTGCCCTGCCTTTCTGTCACTGGGGCTGAGTCTCCCTGCACGGGGCACCGTGGAGCATGCCTGGGAGACCAGCCTTGCTGGAGGACTGGAATCGCTGATGTCTAATAAGACACAATCTCCTACCAGCAACTCCACTGCTGGAGACTTTCCTACATCTCATGCCCATGCCAGTCCTCCAAGACCTCAGAAGGGTTGTGCTGATGCTGCAACCTTTTCCTTAAAGAGGATATTGGTAGATTTGCTTTCTGCTGCTCAGACATCATTTTTCACAATATTTTTAGGAATTTCATTCTCTTTGGCACCTCTGTCCTTAAGTTTGGTGGAATTTAACCAACAAGTTCAAAGTTATTAGGGGGATGAGGAGAGACAGCGAAAACCATGTAAGCCTTGTTCCCTTAAAACAGGAGAGAAAAAAGCCTTTTCTGTGTTGTTTATTCCCCAACCTGAAATTACTGGATATATTTATTACAGCTGCATTCAGCTGACAATGAGGAATAGCCCGAGGCCATGCTGAGTGTCACTCCGGCCCCTCAGAGCTGGGTCCTGAATCTCTCTTGGGTACCCAGAAAGGTGATGCCAGGCCCTTTCCAGGCACTTGCCTGACTAGGGAGATGTACCTGGCTACGCGCTCTCTCCTCTTGGCTATAAAATAAAAGTCTGACTATCTCCACGTGTGTCTGTCCTGGACGGGAGCGAACCGCTCTCAGAGGAGGGCATTCAGACCAAAGCAGGACCGACGCCAGCTCTAATCCTGGCAATGAAACAAGGAGACCTTCCTGTGATGGATAGAAAAGCAGGAAGATCAATGTGGAACGAAAGAGTTTTCCAATCCCTGGTCCTGGCGGCAAACGTCCAGCCCTGGTACACTGGGTGGTTTGTTTTATGCCCAGTGTGGAAAGTGGGAGGGTGGATAGCCATACAGTCAACGAGGAGCCTGGTTCCCCGACTGCTCAGCGTGGGTATTTGGGGTTTGAGAGTGAGAAACCCTGCCTGCCTGCTGCCTGGCAAGACTTGGCCCTGCAGGAGGCAGGATTTATTGTGATAGTCAGATAATCACTGTGGCACAAGAGGCTCTGCCCCAGCATCCATCACAGAGATAGCAGCTGGAGTAACCTCTCCTAATGAAAGGTCCTTGCTTAGACCCAGGGATCAGCTCCGGGTCGCCCACAAGTTGAATCCCTCTCTTGTTTCACATTCAGGTGCTGTAATGAATTAATAATGGCAGTACATTAAATGCCATGCTGTTTTCCGTGGGTCCAGCCTGGTTTGCCCTCACCCTGCTGCTTACATTGACTGCAGCATCTGGCACACAGCTCAAAACCCTGAAAGATAAAATACAGCCACAGTCATGGTCTGTCTGTTCCATGTCCAGTGCACGGTTAATGTGCTTTCCAACTTTCCAAGCTCCTGTGCCTGCGATGCTCTTGGCTTCTTGTCCAATCCAAGAACACTGCGTGGTCACCAAAAAATAAGGAGATGGCAAACAACTAGGTATTGCAGCACCCTTCCCATCCTGTGTCGTCTCCCACTGAATTACAGACTATCATCTTCCATCTTTTCTGATAGGAAAGTGTCTGTCCCAGCTCTGCCACACTGCCTTTCCACTCTGCAGCACCTGATGAGGGCAGCTATCTCAGCAGCACTTGCTCAACAAGATTTATTAACCCCAGAGAGACTTGTGTTGAAAGCACTTCACAGGCATTTCTCTGTTACTGTTGATGGAGCTAATGGACAAAAAAAAAAGGCAACAAACAACTTGCCGAGGGTCCATACTTGGCTATCAGAATTGCACCAAGAATTCAGGCTTTCCTAGCTCTTAATTTGCATTTATTTCGATAGCTCTGTCCACTGCTGTCAGTGTCAGAAAGACAGGAGAATACAGTAGTTGATTGCACAGCTCTTAAAACACTTCAGCCCTGCCCGTATCTTGGCTTTTCTGGCTGGCGTGTGGCTGGACGTAACTCCAGCCCCCGGACAGAGGGAATCCATCCGCAGGCAACGTGCTCCAGCACAGATAGCCTGGGCGCAGGCTGGGATGCTGCCTTTGCCTTTTCTGCTTTGGAGCTGCTTAATGTCTCACCAAACACGAGCTTCCTATTTTTCAGCTGCTGAGTGTTGCAGTCCCTTGGTTACAACAGCTTTGGGCAAAGTTGCCTGGGGCAATAAAGGATACGTGGAAATAGAATGCTATAGATGGGGGAGAGCATGGGGAAAGCCTTGCTGCATCCCTGCTAATTGATCCTGCCTCATTGTGTTGCCTGCCCAGGGTGTACCCTTCCCTGAAGGCAATAAAACATTTCATGAGCTAGAAAAATGAGGAAAGTTTATGAACAGCTGCTGGGGCTATATTCGCAAGCATACAGAGGTAACAGAGTGATTTTTATTTTCCACCACACTTAGATTATTGTTATAAAGCTCCCTGAGAAGCCTGACGTGGTGGGATACAGCAGCAGGAAGGGTGGCTGGAGAACATCCTTACAGGGCAAGCAGCGTCTTGTGAGGTCCGTGATAAACGGCTCGGGCAAGTGATTGGGAGTGATTCCCTGTGGAACAGGCTGGGCAAAAGGACACTTTTTTTTCTCTGTACCAAAACTTGTGGAAGATTGTTTGGCCTTTTTCACTCAGCACTTGCATTTACCACAGCTGCACACTTGGGCTTGGAGTGGCACCACGCCGTATACCTCCCTCCCTCCCTCGCCTGGGGTGGTAGCTTCTCTTCTGAGGGGAGAAAGCTATTTTCCCCTTCACCCTCTGAAAAAGCTATTTTCCCCTTTCACAGACTGCTTTGCCGAAGTGTAATCACCAGCCCTTTGCTCCGTGGCAAAAGGGTACTGATAGGTAAAGCAAAAGTCTCCATTTCCTATATGCTGTGCTGAAGGGCACATCTTAGGATATGAAATCTAATGTCACAATATGTGTTTTAAACACGATTGAAGAGACAAAATTCTCGGTGCAACCCGGAGCCTGCACTGCTTCTTCTAGCTTAACAAACTTTGAAGTCAGATCCATTATCTAGTTATTCCAGTAAACACTGGACGGAGTCCCAGCTGCCATACTGGGAGGGGAGCATGGCCGGGCAGGACCTGGAGGGGCTCCAACCCGCCGTGATGCTGCTGGTGTCCGACCTCGAGGTCTCTCCCAGGCAGCGCCTCGGGGCAGCACAAGGCATCGCGACCCAGGCTGGGGCTTGAAGCAGACGCCTCCCAGTCCCTGAGCCTGCTAAAGAGCCACCCAGCACATCCCAGTGGCCCAGCTTGCCAGAAGAGCATTTAAAAAATGATTAAGTTGTGCTGTTTGGTATAGAGGAGGAGCGGGAGAACTGTGATGGTAAATCCTGCTCACCTGTGTTTGCCCGCACACCACGTTTTTTGCTATTACTGCCTGTCCTGCTGCTCTGGCCTCCCTACCAGCACAGGCTGCAACTGGGGAAGTGACTCAGGAGCCAAAGCTGCAAAAGTGGTGATTTCTTTCCCCTGCTGACATCCCTCAAGCCACCCTCCTGCTGCTGCCTCTAGTGGGCTGAACAGATTTGGCAGTACCTGGCTGAAAAGGGGGGTGTTGGATGTAGAGGGGTTTGCAGGGCGATGCTGAAGAACATTTGGCTCAGGGGATCTGCACCAGCTGCACCCTGGTGAGCTCTGACGCAGTGTCTCAGACACAGGAGCCCCGGGCTGCCTCTCCTGCAGCACTGCGGGAGGTTTCCACAGAAACCTCTGTTCCGCAGAACAGACCCCTTGCCAGGGCCTCCCCCAGCTCCGAGCCCGCCATCCCACCCAAAGCCACCAAAAGGTGTTGGATTGTGAAACGGAGCATCCCAGGTCCAGGCAAATCCTCTGTCCCTCTGCTGCAGCGCTCACCCACGGTGGGAAGGTAGCAGTGAGCAGCAGGAGGCAGCCATGTCCGCAGCACTGATGCAGTGGCTCAGCAAATGCATGTTTGTGCCCCGACTCCTCCGTCTGACTAATGCTGCACAGCCAGCAAAGCCCCGACACCAGCAGCTAAATCCTGGGACACATCTCGTTGGGGTGATCATTAAGAGGCAGGAATGATCTATAAGGCTCAACATCCCAAGGCTGAGTCTGGGGTAAGAGTAAATAGGAAAACCAGCTTTTAATTTGTAGTTGGAGAAAAAGATTATCTGGTATTGCTTAGAGAATGAACAAAAAACCCTGCAGTGTTAATTTATACAGTCACCCTCCTCCCCTCCTGGTGAGCTGTGATGATAGGAGCTTAATGATCCTTTTTCAAACCGTAGGAATTGATTTTACACAGTCCATGTAGCCTCCAGAGCAGAGGAATACACACCGTATTCTCAAAGGAACTTTGAGACTAACTGCGTAGGAGCAGCCTTTCCAATCTGTTGTTGTTTCAAATGTTTTAAAAGAGACAGCTCTTGGTAATGTAGGATCTCCTCGGCCAAACTCAAGTCCAAACCGTCTGCATGCACAGTGGCTTTAAATGAGCAATCCTGCAACCGCAAATAATATATGGTGAGAAACAGCTGGTCGATTAGCAATCCTCCTCCTCCCCGTGTCCCGGAGGAAGCATGTGCAGGACAGAACATTCATTTATTGGCACGACCGCGCTGTTTTCCTTTCATTTCATCTCACTTTCGTAAACAGCCCCGTTTGTGGGTCACTGAGGACTGAGGATGCCATACGGCCTCCAGGTTCCCCCAACATGCCATCACACTTCATTAAAGTGTGTGAGTGGAAGGATAAGGAGCCAGCTTACTAATTCCCTTGGTGTTGCTGGGGTAAGAGGTCTTTCATTTTCCACAGGAGCCAGCCTCTGCACCGAGTGAAAATTAAATATTGGGCTCTTGGGATCATTTATTTTGTAGCTTTGGCAGTTGCCAATAAAGTCTCCTGCTCCCGCTTTCTGCAGGGCAGGTCATGTTCAGAGGCACATGAAGGGCTAAGGAGGTGCACTGCTTTGATCCCTCTCTCTCTGTACGAGGTATGTTTAAGGCACCATAAGAGTCTCCATGGGGATGACATTCTCCCTCTTACTGCCTCTGCCTCTCACACCCATTGAGAATATAGCTGGGCTCCAAAATTAAATAAAGGTGGAGAAATAAAACTTAATTTTATAAAAGTAGATGCAGATAGGAAAATATTAAACTGTGCTATGCTGTGGTTAGATTCAGGCACGGCACGTCAAGACTCTTAAGTTCTAAGCTTAGCTTTATTATTAATTTGACACTAATATGCAGGCTTGGCCAGGTTTCCTGACTGCTCTCTATCCATTTTCCCATCAGTAACAGTAAAATAACAGTGTGGAGCACTAAGAAGTTGTTTGTTAATATTTGTAGACCATTTTGAGATATATTTTTAGTTCTTGTTTATGGACTTAGAAGAGCTCCAGCAGTGATTTCAGAGCACACTGTGGATTTGAAGTGCCTCCTAAGAAATGGATTTGTCCTCTGTTCCTTTGTTCTGCTTTCTTGGTCAGCTCCTCTGTGCCAAGGAGAGCAGCAATAGAGACAAAGGATGGAGGGTTTCATTCCTGGTGCATTTCCCAATTCATAGGAAAGGACAAAGCTCCCCAGAAGAGAGAACATAATTTCAGCTGAATAACCAATATCTAGGCTCAATGTACAAGCTGGGTATGCAGTGAGCACTGGCTGCCTCTGGGATAAGGATGGGAAGGCAGCCAAAGGCAAACCTGCTAGATACCTCCAGGCTAGAAGAAGAGAAGACAAGGGGCGTTGGAGTCAGCAGTAGCTCTGTGTCAAGTCTGTCTTGGAGTGTGAAGTGCTGCAGACATGAAGATGTGAAGGGACGGATTCCTCTCAGCTGGCATTAGTTGTCTGGAAGTCAGGCATCAAGTTCCCTCCACCATCAATGGAGGCATCTCCCGGAGGGCAGCTCAGCTCTGTCTCCAGGCACGTCTCGTTGGAGAGGAAGGGTCTGGCTCTCAGGGATTCAGCAGGGAAAGGAGGGAACCCTTGCTCTCAGAAATAGTAAAATGTCCCAAGCATCGTCATTTTGTTACCTGATGCCTTCAGATCAGGGCCGTGAGAGCTAGAACAGCCGCCACAGCTGTATTTTAGCTTAAGCATTCATCTGAAAAGGAGAAATGCTCACCAACACGGGCCCCAGAGCTCAGCCTTGAGAGAAGGAGCTTTGGGATTTGCCCCTCTGCTTTGCTGTTGTGTTCAGATCACCCCAACCGGAGCAGGATCTTTGGCATCTGAAGCATCAGCAGTGACCTTTAGACACACTCGTTCTGCTGCCGGTTGCTTTCCCATCCTGCATACAGATGGCCAAACTGAGCATCCCGACTTTCTCCCCCACCAGTTCAGGCAATTAAAATAATTTTATCAGGAGAGCTGTGATGAAAACTAACACGCACACAGATGAAAGGAGAGGATGTGAGCAGGAAAAATGTGGGTTTGCACTCCGCATACAGGCGGTGCCCATCGGTACATTCGCTTTGCAGGTGTGTGATGGTGACGGTGTTAATCTGCACCTCTCAGAAGAAAGCAGCGCTTCGCCGCTGACAGCAGCAAGGCTGGTGAGGAATGATCTATTACAAAACAGCCTGTGTAGTTCACCATGTAATTGGGACCTGCTGCTGAGCTCCCTTCTGTGGAAGGGTGTTTCTAAAGCATTTCTTATCACAATTAATAGGAGTCTGCCAAAGCATGCCTCCCCTCCCCATCCTGCAAACCGCTCTGACAGGAGAGTTGCCATTTTTGCCAGCCGATGCCATTTGTAACCACCCCGCGCTAACAAAAGTGTATTCATCCCATAAATTCCCTATAAACTAAATATAGCTGAGGGCAGAAATTGAAAGTCTTCTTATAAAAGAGCTTTCTGAAAATGAAACCTGACATGATCCAGCCTCAAGAAGAGAAAGCAAATATTTATCACCAGTGGGGAACGGGAGGAGAGGGAGGCAACTGGTAGTAACTCAGGCTGGGCTGTGCTGGGAGTCGTTCATGTCACTAGAATCAACATGACCTGGCAAAGAGGGTTCCTCTCTTGTCCTCTTTCCTTGTAAGTCCTGTTTCTTCAGGAGGATCCTTATGGCCTTTGAAATACTTTAAAAGGTCAAACTACGCAGTGGGAAGAACTGCAGAGAGAGGGGGGAAAGCAGCAGAGAGAAAAGCCATCAGTGGAAACCCACTGAGAGGAGAATATTGACTAGATAAATAATATCATATTAAGCAGAATTCAAGAGCCAGATCTGCCATGCTCCGCTAACAGAGAGTGAATAATTACGAGAGGGGTTAGGAGGTGAAAGCCTGTCTCCTGTAGGGGATGAGGAGAGGATAATAAGCTTAGCACACTCACAAAGGCAGCCAAGGAAATCTGACCCCTTATCACACAGTTATCTGTAGAGCAGTAGATGAGATTAGGCCCGTAATAGGATTGGTGCCACATGAAGCTTAGCATTTCTGACGTTACAAGGAGGTTACTGACACCAATCCCTGCTAATTTATTGAATTGCAGCAATAAAAATGCCTTCCCTACTGAAAATAGCAGAGAGTAACTGAATAAACCTCTTGAGTAAAAGGGGATTCATCGCCTGAAGAGGATTTGCAGGGCACCGCAGTTATTGAGTTAGAAGATTCAGAGGCAGCCGGCTGCCCTCGGGAGGGCTTGAACTGAACCGTGATGCTTTCCCCGGCCATCCCGCTTCTCATCCGCAGCCCCGCAGGGAGCTGGGCTCAGACTCCCCATTTCAGAAGGAAGGGAAGCAACTTGTCCAATGTCACGCAGCGAGCGGAGGTTGGGGGATTGCCTTCATCTTTGTGCCAAGCTAGCGCAGGATTCAGGAGCAGGTCCCTGTGCTCCCCCCTGTTTTCCTGGGGGTGCCTGTAAGGCTAACCCTAACCTGGATACGGCCACGACGGCTGGGATTACCTTAACTCTTCCTTCTTCCTCCCCATCTGCTCCCGGCGGAGCTGCCCCATCGCCCCTGCACCCTGGAGGGACCATGGGCAGTGGAGGGTCCTCAAGGCTGCGAGGCAGGTTCTCTGATGGTGTGAAGGACCAACAGCAGGGTGGATTGCCCCCACTTCTTTGGTGACACTTCCCCTTCTCTGACCTTTGAATCTTCTTTTCGGGGCCTTTTTTTCCCCTTGGAAGGAACTTTTGGATGGTTGATTCTTCTCCCAACAGTTTGTGAGCTTCTCAGCATCTGCGTGGCCCAAACACATTAGTATCCTGGGAACTCATGACAGCTATTGACAGAAAATACTGTTTAAGCAGTGGCTACTGATAAAGCACAGATGGAAATGGGTAGAAGTTGGCTGTAAACAATTATTGTGTGAAAAGCATGTGATTATAGTAGAATTTGAGAGTGAGTCAGCTGAGACTAGCTAAAGATTAAGAAACTTGAGGATAATGCTGTGGGAATTGTTTCTCAGGGAACAGCAGATTTACAACCCTCTCCCCCGAAAAAGTCTGAACTCTTTGAATCCTTCCAGACACAAAAGTTGAGGTGGAAGAAAAAAGCATTTCGATGAAGTCAAAACACATTGTTTCAATATTTTTAAAATCAGATGGTCTGTTTAGGGGCTAAAAACAAATTGGTCAGATTTTAATTTTGAGATATCCTTTGTTTTTGACCTGTTCTTTGAAAAACGTAAAGCAAAATCAGAGGTTTGAAAGTGTTAAATTATCCAAAAATTAAACAAAATGAAAGGTTTTGAGTTGAAGCAGAGTAATATTTTTCTTCTTTTTTTCATTTCAGAAGGAAATAAAAATGTTTTGATTCAGTGTGGGCTAACATTTTTAGTAGATTTTTCTATTCAGGCATCAATCAAAAAAAGCCCTCTTTTTTCCTCTGTGCATTTTTGGCAGGAGGCAGAGCAGAGAGGGTACAGCCCCAGCTTTGCATTTGTGCTTCATCATGTCATACGGAGAATAATTTTTCCACTTAACCAAACCATAACTTGGCATGTTTAGCACATTCCTCCCAGAGGAAACTGGGATGGTGCAGGAGGGCCAGGAAAGAAGCGCTTTGACAGAACCGTGTGGGCAAGCAAGGACCAGGACAGCAGAGCTGAGACATGCTGGTGAGGACACAGGGATGCTGCATGCAAAGGTCTCCTGCCCTGTACAGATGCGAGCAGCAAATAGGGCTGTTTTCCCCTCTCTGACACTGCATTCATTTTAACTCACTGGCATTTCTGTACTGATTTGGGGATATATTTTAGGGATACTTTCAGCTCCATAATCCTCCAGCTTGGAAAAGGCCAGCAAGCATTACAAATAAAGCCTTCCAGATGACAAATAGAAATGGGTTTATTCCTTGCAGAGGATTTTCTTGTTCACATTGCTGCGAAGATGAATGGACAAATGGATAAATGAAGCAGCCATTCCCACGGGGATGATGCTGCAGGCACAGAGAGTTCACCTCTTGGCTCCCATGGGAGCCTTCAGGTTTAAGTCTTTCTGTCTCTAGCGTGAAACTTGTTTTAAATGCCCCAAATAGGATGCTGACAGGGAATAATTTAAACATGGCAGTGTGAGCTAGAATGAAGGAGGGGTGCAAACAGAGAGGGAGTGAGGGGCTGAGTCATTACTCAGCCAAATGGCAAATCTGGAGAGCAGAAGGTGGAGTACGTAGTACAGAGTGAATCCTGCGGGACACAATGCTCTTTTTCTCTTGGAAACACTGGATATTTTATACTGACGATATCTCAGAAGAGTACTTGACCCCCCCTGTCAGCTCATTAAAGAAGCAGTCTTCCCTGACACCAGTAACCGTTGGCATGAGCTGTTATGAAACTCTTATCCTTGCTCTTCTTAGTAACAGGATTTTCCAAAACAACCTCAAACACAAACATTTAACCAGAAGAGGGTTCTAGTCTGCAAAATAATCCTGCAATCAAGTGTAAACTTAACTCTCAGTCCAAAGCACCAGCTAGTCCTCCAATGCCACAGGTTTAATACCATATTCTCTCCTGTAAGGGGTAAGACCAAGGAGCAGGACTAGGCTGAAGATGCGGCCTCCAAGGTGAAACCAGCCAGGCTGCAATCTCCTTGCTCCCAGAGTCAGCATCTCACTTGTTTGGAACGAGAGTGAAAGGTTGCCATTTTGATGTACTTGCTTCTTGCAGTCATTTTCCACAGGTATAAAAGATGACCCACAGGGAAAAAAGCGATGAAGAAAGGAGCCCTCCCTTCCCCCCTCCCCTCCTCTCATGTAGTCCCCTCCATTTCTTTCTAGTCATTTAATTGGAAAGCATATTTGCTTGTGACGCACTCCGGATATCATGTTCCCTCCTGATTGTTTCCACTTTGTTTGCCTATATATTAATTCTTACAGCTCACTGCCTGTCTCTACAAAGAAGGTCTCTGCCTGAGAAGACAACCCCTCGCCAGCCACCCATGTCACGTACCGTGTGAGGCCACCCGGCTTTCTCACCACTTGGTGAAAGAACACCTTGTTTGGGGTGGCGGGTTGGGTTTCCATGCCAGGGTGGAGGCAGGCACAGGGCTTCACGGGAGGGATGACAGACATGTCCGTAACAGGAAAATAGGATGTCTGCTATTCCTGGTGGTAATAGATCCCCGCAGCCCCAGAAAGAAGGCTTCCAGAACCAGGACATCTTGTCCCTCTTCCTGGGCAGGCAGGTGACGTCCTTCGTGGTGTGTTCGGTAAATGGCCTGGGGAATTCCTCAGCCCTGGAAAAATGGGGAGCAAACAGTAGCAATGTTTCATCCTTCCTCTGCAGTAGGAAGGAGGGACCCAGGGTGCTGGGGAGGCAAATGGAGGGAACGTCCTTGCACTCGGGTGGCTCCTTCCCAGGCTGGGGAGTTCTCCTTTAAGCATCAGTGCCCCTGGGCTGGTACAACCACGCGCTCAAAGCCCAGAGCTGGCCCTTGGCTTGCAGTGACCGACAACCCTATCTGGATCAAGCATCGCTCGGAGATTCATCTCTTTGCTTCATTTAGAGTTTATTCTGATCTGGCCCATCACTGCCTGTGTTTTCCTTTCGTCTTATTTATCAGCCTTCCTGTGTTAGGCTTTCCCGATATTTCCCTTCCTTAGCCTCCTTGCTACACTGCGGGTTCCCAGGGCTGCTGCGCTGCTCCATTCCCGGCAACTCAGTGCCACGTAATGGTGCAGGAGACATCTGACCGTTCCCTGACATCTTCCCCTTCCTCATGTGGGTTGTGGACAGGCCTCGCTGTACCGGTGCTGTTCCTTGCACAGGACCCACCCCCGAAACAGGTGGCATCCTGTGTTAGTAATTTTGCTTGGTTGCCTGGAAGGAAAAAGAGATTTTTTTTTTTTCCTGGTCTCCTCTCTCATGTTTTGAACTGTTTCCTCTAGAGGGGATGGGAAAACTCCTGAGCCTGGTGCAGAGACCATGTCTGTTCCTCGCTCCTCCTCACTGCCTTGGCCGTCGGAGCCACAATCCTGCCCCGCTCTGCAGGGCCAGCCCCACCGGGACTTTTGGCTGCACCCATTCCTCGTTCCTCGGTGCACGCCAGCAGCGTCCTCCATCCCTCACAAGGTCGGGAGGGCCTCAGACGGTGGCGGGACTGTCACAAGATCTTCCAGCTGCGCCTGCAAAGTCTGTTTCTTATTTAGGTGGCAAATTGCACAAAGTGAAGCTTGTCCCTCCCTGTGCTCTACAGACTTCTGGCACTCGGTTATTGTAGCGTAATTATACTTCCTATCATCAGCTCTGTAAGCAGTAGTAAAGCCTTGCAGCATAAAAGGCAGTCTGGATTAGCATTTTATCAGTCCAGATGAGCAAAGGAAAGGAATGCAGGGAAAAATGCAGGAAGAGTTTAAGGCTAGAACCAATTCCCATTTATTCAGCTTCCCACTGCAGCCCAGCAATGCTAGTGCAAAGCAGTGCAAGCACTTAGGTCTGATAACACGACACCATGCCGATAATGTCATGGAGCTCTTTTTGGGTATTACTTTTTCTCTATTGCTTTACCTACCTAAATTTCCATAAATGAAAACTGTGAGTTTACTGAGGAAAACTAGGAAATAGCAAGATAACAGAGCTGTTTCCCAGACGAAAAGTTTGTTTGGGGGAGAATCAGAATCATTTACATTGGAAAAGACCTTTAAGATCATCGAGTCCAACCGTAAACCTAACACTTCTAAGTCTACCACTAAACATGTCCCTAAGTGCCACATCTACACGTCTTTTAAATACCTCCAGGGATGGTGACTCAACCACTGCCCTGGGCAGCCTGTTCCAAGGCTTGACAACCCTTTCAGTGGAGAACTTCTTCCTAATATCCAATCTAAACCTCCCCTGGCGCAACTTGAGGCTGTTTCCTCTTGTCCTATCACTTGTTACTTAGCAAAGAAGACTGACCCCCACCTCGCTACAACCTCCTTCCAGGTAGTTGTAGAGAGCGATGAGGTCTCCCCTGAGAGTGGGCAGGGAAGGCACCATTCCTCCTCAGATTTAATTTCCTGCACCCCACCAAAATCTGAGAGAGAGTGAGCAAACGAGCCTTCAGCCTTTTACCAAGGTACTCGCTCAGCACACGGGCACTAACACGCACACACGTGCACACACGGGCACTAACAAACACGCACACACGTGCACTCATGGTGGTCCCGAGGTGTCCTGCCTCTACGGTCCCAGGCTGCAATCCCGGCCACGCTTCGCCGCAGACCATCCCTGGGTGGGGTTTGGCCAGCACTACCTCCACGATCCTTTGCAACCTCGGCAAAAGGACACAAAACGTGCAAGCCAGCACGTACAGAAGATGGACCGTTGCCCTGCAGCCTTCAGGGTGCTGCACATTGCTGCACACACAGAGCACCCCTCTGCATCTTCGGGTTGGCTTCCTTGTCTTGAAGGAGCTACTGGCCCTCTGCTTGACTCCAGCAGACTGCCTGGGCTGAAGTCATTCTGCAGCTCTCCGAAGGCTGGTTGGAGAGCTGAGCTGAGTTATTCCCTCTTCATTCGCAGTGTCCAAAACCTGAAAAGCTAATGCACACGTGGCGTGCTCTGCAGTCCCCTCCCCGCTCCCTCAGAAGGACCTCTGAGCTGCAGTGCCTGTGGATGGTGCAGTAGAAAGCCCAGTCTCTGCCCTGCGACACTTGTGCACATCATCCTAAGCAAACCCAAACTTTTCCCATGCTGGAACCCAAAGGATGCAGTGGTGCAGTGCTATCAGGAATAGCGTGTGCATTTGTACAGCACCACCCTGCTGGGAGAGCCTGCTGCTCCAGGAAAGGTGCTCCAGGAAAGCAGTGACGACTCGACTGCTTGATTTCAGTGAGCGGTGGCCAGGTGCGGATTTAGGAGCTCGGCAGAGGCGGCTGTGGGCTCCCCATCAGCAGTGCCTGGCAGCCGGCGGGTACCAGGAGAGTGCCCACGTGGCTGCACATCCCCACCATCACCTCCCGGCTGCGTCCGCCCCGGCTTTGGCTGGAAAACAGGGAACATAGCACGTCAGAGAGGCAAGAAGGATGCGACTGCCAGACACGCACACCCTGTCCTTCTCCACTGGAAGGAGTAGAGTGAATAGAAACATGGAGCATTTTGGAGCCAGAAAAAGATATCTCCTCCTTTACTTTGGACTGGGGGGAAATTATTATTTTGCAGCTGGTGAGAGAAAAAATTTTTTCTGCCAACCCCCCGCCGGGTGAACAGATGCGTGATGTGCAGCAGCGTAAGCGGTGCAAGGCTGTAGCCCTCCGCTGAGGAGGTTTTTGTTCTGCTCGTTTCGGGCTGCTCGTACCAGGCCCTGAACAATTACAGAGATAGAGCACTTTGTCAAGGCATCATCTCGATGAGTTTGGGAGCACTTCAGAAACTCCTCCATGGCTTCTGGGAAAGGAACAGAATGAGCTGATTGACCCTCAGATGTTTCTGCCTTTGGAGAAAAGAAAGAGTGCATTATTTTTAAATGCTTGAAATCACCATTCTGCTCTGTAAGGCTGAAATTCCCACCCAGCTGCGGAGGGGGAATGACGGCCACCTGCTTTCTGGGAGGAAAAGGAGGGGAAAATTGCAGTGTGGAGTCATCTCTACTGCACTTGATCGCTCTCGCCATGTGGTTGGGGTTTGCACTGTCCTGTCAGGTCATCCCCGCTAGTCATGTGGGCGGTGGAGACTTTCGCACCTCATTTGTCTCTCCTGTGCCCCCCTGCAGCTCCCCGTCATTGCAGGTCCTTCACCCCAGCATGTCCCTTTGCATGCACATCAGGCTGCTCCTGCATCCCAGTCTGCTCTCGCTGAGTAACACTGGGCCTTTTCTGTAGAGAGGTGATGGGATGATATCTCGCCCTGTGGTGTGAACAGAATAACTCAATCAATCTGCTTTGGACATCATGAGATACATCTGACGTTGGTGCTAAATTTGGTGGTGTTTCCTCTTCAGAAGCAAAAAGCAGCGGTTGAGGTCAACATTTCAAACCCACCTTCCCATGGGCAGCCCAGCAGTGCCCTTCGCTGCGAGTCAGTGCAGTCACCCCTCCTGCCGCACGGCAGGGCTTTGCTGACAGCCGTAATCAGGTCAGCACAATCATTTTCCCCTTTCCAGTACATCCCACCTCCTTCTGCAAGCTTTCATAAAGACGGTTTCTTGCTTGCTAGACCAAAACCACTCAGTGCTTCTCCAGGCTGTTCCAATATATAGATGTATACCCAAGTGGGTGCACAGATGCATACACAAATAGAAAAATATACCTATGTATATCACTGGCCTTTAGACATGTGAGTTAAAACTCTCTAGCTGCACAGGGTTATAGCTTGTTTGGGCAGTTTCAACCATACCGGGGAGAAGGTACATGCTGCATGTACCCAGTGGTCATGGTGCTGCACCCAAATGCAATACGCAAAAATTGCACAGACACCCCCTTCCTTTATCTTCTGGTTCTTCCTGACTATTCCTGTATATACCACAGGAGCTTTTGGCCCAAATATCTGTCAAAGAGGGGAGACAATGGAGGATCCCATAGGATACCATTGCAGCCAGTTCATTAAGCCTCATGTTCATTAAGCCCTGAAAATGTTCTTCCTTTTTCTTTCTTTAATGCTGTGTTTACAGCATGTGCTCTTTAACACTATGATACCAAACAAACTATTTTTCCCTGGAAAAGTTAATGGAAAGGACAAGCAGTGCCCTGGAGTGGGAACAGCCTTCCCAGCCACTGGGATCAGGAAGGCTTCTCTCTTCTTGATATTTCAGAGCTTACAATGGAAGCTACAAAGTTGGTAAACATTCCCACTTGGCGGCATTTTCATATTTGCTTAGACTGTGATTTATAAAGCGACTCGCAAATTCCTTTTCCAAGATGAGCTCTTTGCTGCATCAATAAGTATGTGCATGGGGATCAGCTGTGGATACAGGGCTCCCAGTATAATTCTCTTAAGTGCAGGCTACAGGGCTCTGTGTCATCTCATACCCTGTTTCCTATCGATTATCTCATGCATTTTTCCCTCAGCCCACATTATTATGGTGGGCTGTGGAGGTTTCTCAACACTGACTTCACTCCAGAACTACTCGGCAAACACCCCCGCGGCGTGCAGCACCGGCCCCGCTGTCTGTGCAGCGCTGTCTCGTGCTGGGTCCCGCTGGAATTGCTTGGGTATTTCCCACTGGACACCCAGCAGTAGGTGGCTTGTCACCTGGTTTTTGAGGACCAGTGACAATCTGCTGGCTAGAATTAAAATTGCCCAAACATCCATCATGGTCCTCATATCACTTGAAATAGCCTTTCTCTGGCCCAAGTGACAGCTTGTACCAGTTCAGACCACGTGGATATTTTGTGACACAGACTGGGGAGGGCTCCTGTGAGCAATAGGTGGAGTTTACTCAGTGGGGTACACACGTTGGGCTGCCTCAAGAGACGGGCTTACCATGGCCAGTGTACACAAGTCATGAGGAACACCATCTCCAGCGCAGAGCCGCCCTCAGACAGGACTGGGACGGGGTCCACACTGGGACCTGAATGCACGTCTTTCCCCATCTCCCCAACCAAACCCAGTGTATGGCCCCAAGGGCAAGAATCTGCTCTTTGGGGGGATTGGGGGTTTTTTTTGCAATTGTTTTCACTGGCCAGTAAACAAGGCAAGGGAAATGCTCTGCATCCAGGGCTTCCTCATGCCACAGATAGAGAGACAAAGTCACTCTGCTTTTAAGCAGAACGTCTCCAGCTAATAAACAGGAAGAAACCTCTTCTGGTCAGCAGAGCCCTTCCCCAGGGAATGTCTCCCCTGGACCTGCTCTGTTAAGCCCTTGGGAGCTTGGAAACATTTCAGGTGTAAAAATAGTGCCTGCAAAGTCAGCAGCCAAGCCGGGCTCCTGGACAAGTTGTATAGTGGGGGTTTTTTTCGTGCTTTAAATAATTTCCCAAACCAGTTCCAAGCTCTACTGAAGGAAGTGGGGACTCTCTCTGGCCATCTCAGGGTATGAAATACTGAACAATATTCCACCCTCCCGCTGCAGGGAGGAAACCCCAAAAATAGATTTCCTGGTAAATCGAGCTCCTATTCTCATTGCCAAAATGCCTCTACCGGCAGAGATGCTGAGGAAGCACCGAGTCTTCAGCAAGGCTCCTGCCCTCGAAGCCAGCCCCAGGATCTCCCCAAAAGCCCCCTCCCATCCCTGCCCTGCCCCCACCTCCTTGGTGACCCCATTTTTTGTGCTGTTCTCAGCTTAAAGCCAGGTGGCCGTTCTCAGAAATAGAGGTGGGGCGGAGCTTTTTTCCATGATGGAAAACACTTCCAGGTTTCCCAGCAGTCCTTTTTGCTCACTGTCAGGGCACTGCGGGAAGGGAGGAGGCTGGTGGGCAGCGGGGCACTCACCGGGGAAGGCTAAAATCCATGAATGCCTATCTGGGATGGATGTAATCAGCAAATCCCTTAGAGGATCCTCTCTCTCAGCATCCCCAGCTGCAAACCTGAAGTTTAGCAATGCTTCTAGTATCCCCTTCAGAACCTTTCCCACAAAAAGTTCCCATTTGAGTAAATTGGCATTTTCTGGCAAAAAAAAAAGCTATTTCTGAAGAATAATTTCAGAAAATTCTCCGTTGTCTCAGCCGCTAATAGCCTGTACAAGTTGAAAGCCCTGAGGACATCTTACTGTGTTATGTTCCTGGCATCACTTGCAAATTGTTTGCCCAGCTCTGCCTTGGACAGATCAGGGGCAATTTTGGCTACTGCAGCAGAGGAAAACAATAGCGGAGTGTGTCCTCTTCTGCTACTTCAGAGTTGTTCAACCAGAAAATAATGAAGAGAGAATTGTTTTTCTTTGGCTATGTAGTGTAAGTTATTGGTGAATAAATAAGCCCAAAGGCCAAAGGATGAAGTATTTATTGATTTTTGCAGTGTTCATTTCTGAGTTAATTTGCAACCCACATAAAGAGAGAGAAAGAAATCACTGAAAATAAAACATGTTTTATATTGTATGGATTATGAAAAGGGTTTCAGTAAAAGGATTATTGCATCTTTCTGTGGGGCGTTCACTGAGTTTGGTTGTTTTCACTTCTGACAATATTTGATCAAACCTTAGCAGTTGCAAGGCAGACCCACATGAATTTTATAATTTGCTTTAAAGCACACATGCCATTTTGCAAAGCTAAAATTAAGGAGATGCAGAGATGTAACAAATGCATTATCTCAGCTCCCCCTGAGACCACCTAATAGTCCCTTGTATCCATGTATAGATGTCTGGATGGGATTCCTGCATGTACAGCAAGCTCACAGTGCCATCTCCTTCTCAAATTTTCAGTAATGCAGAGATGACAAGACTTAATACAGGAGACTGCTACGCTCTGACAACTCCATCCGACTGTACCGTCTGCCAGAGGTCCCCAGCTAATTAACTATCGATTTAAACTTTTGGGGGTTTTATTAGAATCTCGTAGGTGTCACATTATTGTTAATAGGGCTTTAGCACATAGCGGAGAGAGAACTGGCTGTGAAGATGAAATGTTGAAGATGAAATGTTGAAAATTATCATTTCTCAAGAAGCATGTTTGCAAGGCAGGCTGCTATTTCAGTGCGTGTTTGCAGTAAGCACTGATGGGTTCTGTGGCTTCACAGGATCCCCAAGACACTGCAGGACCCTGATATCTGGTGTTAAAGTTTTTGGACCCAATATGTTTTTATCACCTCTAAACTAGCCAGCAGCTCACTAGATGGATCCCATGAGCACAAGTATCGCAGAGCAGCAGAGAGGAGGTGGGGGGGAGCACCAAGCTGGGTTTCCTGTAGCATACACTGAGCAGAAGATCTCGGCAAGCGCCTACCCTGCCGAGGTTGCATGTGCCAGCCCCCGTTCTTCTCTGGCATGGAGCAGGAATTCAAATGGGGAAGAGAGACACCAAACATCTGATCACCAAGGGGAACGAACTGGCCTCAGCACAAAGCATTTTGAGCAGTTCCTTCAGCCTGTTTCCCAATCTGAATAATAAAAGCTCCCTGCTGGTTTAAAAGAAGGAACATGCTGTATGGTGAGCTACCGTTCCCATGTCAACAACCCAAAAGCATCAGAAAGGACACTTCCTCTCCTGTCCAGGTCACACTTCTTAACGCTTCTTTGCTAAGCGCTGTTGTTGTTGTTGAAGACACGGGGTTGTGTGC
>NW_009192022.1:114992-132161 GCF_000690835.1 Fulmarus glacialis
TGAAGCAGATTCCAAATGAGAGGTGCTGGAATCTATTAAATAAATACAGAAAGACAGGTTTAAACAAGCACAGCTGAAGTGGCACAGTCCATCTAGCTACCTGTCAGGGCCTTATCTAAGTTAGCCTTTCCATTTTTGTTTCTTTGCTGTAGCGTGTTTTCTTTATTTGTATTGTGCTTTTTGGCAGTAGTTCTCTAGCTTCGACTCCAGCTCCCTTCCTAAAGGTGCTTTAACACTCCGAGAGATGACGCCCCTCATCGCTGCAGCCTGAGCGATTCACAGCAATGAGTCTTCTTTAGATCCAAAAATAACATGCTGTGAGGATGAAATTCAAAGTCCTTTGTCCTGGACACTCGCCTGCAGAAAGGGAGACGGTGGGGAGGTTTGATGCCTTGGTTCTTCTCTGACACAAGGGCTGGGACAGGCAGCACTGTAATGTGCCTCGGAGAATTAGACACGGTCTGTCCTTCCAGGAGCTTTCCAAAGCGCCCTGTGAAGCCTTTCTCTGCTAAGCACTGCCATGCTGCTGTTCTGGGTCTAAGGCTGCTGGAAAGCTTCCTGATCTTTCTGCAACTAAAAAAGCCCATTATGTCAAGAGCCCTGGGCCAGAGTAGAGGGAAATATATTCAGTCCCTGCCATTATCTGCTGCTTCTCTCTTGGTTGTGCTCTGCCCTGGCTGCCCGCGCTTAGGCTGGCGGCAGCGCCGGGTTTACCTTGCGTCAGCACAGTGCCCTCCCGGAGGAGTCCCGGTCTCACGAGGGCTTCTTGGCAATGTAATAATAACAACAACAATAATAGCTAGTTTTGTTACCCTGATATCTTAGTGCACACAGCATGCTTCAAAAGTTCATAGTCCAGCGATGCTATTAAAGCCCCAATCAGTCTAATTGTGGTATTAATTCTGAGCTGAAATCTACATCACGGGGAAAGTATGCAGAAAAATGCTGCCTGTCTCTCGGACTCCTGGGGTACTCTGGATAGGCTGCTTTATGAAATTTTATGCTTCCTTTCTACCTGGGCATGACAGCTGAGCCCCAGCATGTGTCACTGTCCTGAGTATCACAGTGTGAACGGGGAGAATAACAAATAAGAAGGTGCTAGCAGAGACTCAGTACTTAAAAGTTGGGGCCCTTAATGATGAGCCTCTTGAGCCAGAAGGCTGGAGGAATGGATTTACTTCAGAGGTTTAAAACTCTGATATTTAAAGTCTTGGAGATGGAGACAACCATGTGTCCTCTCAGATCACTCGATGGTCTGAGCATAGGGCGAGTGCACCGTAACACCAAGCTTCAAATCCCAGCCCTGCACAGCTCAGCCCAGCCCCACCGCACGGGCTGCGAGGAGGGGAGGCAGGTGTTTAATTAGTCATTTGAATTTGGAAAACCTAAATCTGTGTGGAGCTAGGGTCCCGCACGAGGAAGGACGTGGAGCACCCCATCAGACGAGAGCCCAGCCTCCTCCCAGCCCAGCAGCTCTGACCTTGAGCACTACTTGCAAAGTATTGCAAAATAAATGAAATCTGCAGGGCCCTCTCCCAGTGGGGAATGGGACTTGCCAGAGCAGAGCTCTTCAGTGGCCTTTCTTCAGGAGTTGCACGAAGAGCCACCCGGGAATGCTCACGGCTTTCTTGCCCTCTGCACCTGGAAGAAGAATCACGCTCTGATCAAAATCCACCTTCCCACCCTTGCAGCAGGGTGATGGGTCAGAGGGCTGCAGGAAGCCGTAGTGGCTTTCTCCCTTCTCTGCATTGGCCTTGTTGACTCAGTTGCACTCGTTGTTTATTCGCTGCGTGTGGCTGGAAGGATGCTGTTGGCCTTGGCAAACTTGAGGCATGTCGCACTTTGCTGGTGCTTTGTGCTTGTTTTGCTACTCTGCAGCAGGGAAACAGTGGAAACTCATTGTGGCTTATTGCTCATATTGTGGCAAACGTAGCAGAATCTTTCGTCCAGACTGTCCCCAAAAAATTCCCTTCCACTTCAGCCCTATTCTTTAGGCCAAAAAGGAGTATGTGGATGATTTTAACGGTGGTAAATACTGGGGTTGTCTTCATTATCTACAAGGAGCATCCCCAAGGCCATGTTCATGCCCAGCCATGCTGCTATGGCCGGAGAGGTCCTTCTCCAGCAGCAGAGAAGCAGTGGAGATGACAGGGGCATGAGAGAGATCACGCCACTCTTCAGACCACTCAGCAAACCTCACTTTCAAAGTGGAATGAATGCAATTTGTGGGCTAACGCAGTATTTTGCTGGGGGTGAACCACTGAAGCGACTGCCCGGCTGAAGCCACATCCAGAGTTGCATCGCCACCTTCTCAGAGCCATCCTTTTTGCTGGTGAGATGGGTTTCAAGAGCTATATACAGACATGAGGAGTGAATCTCTCCAGTCTGTGTTCATTATTCCTGTTTAAATCAACGTGTTTTACCATAGCAACTACCAAAGAAGGAATCCACGGCTTTTGAGCAAACAAACACTTATTAAAGCACCCTTCTGAAATATTTATGCTTTGTTCCCAAAAGCCCACTAAGTGCATTGACAGAGCGGTGCAGCACAGCGCTGCGTGGCACCAGGAGCGTCAGGAGAGCCTTTTCTCCGCTGCCTGGCAAAGTGGAAAAAACATTCTTCAGCAGTCTGTTTATCAGCCCGGGAGTTTAACCATCTCCGCACAATGTGATTGAGAAACTGGGAGGTGGAAGCGACTCCAGAGAGCAGGACAGCCTCGGTCTTTCCTGCAGTCTCAGGCCAGCCTTGAAGAGTGGCTCCAAATTACAAATTGTCTGTTTTTTCAAACTCCCTGAAGGATTCACTCCAAAGTCTAATGAAACAGTTTTTGTCAAAATTATTTCTGTGCTGATGTTTATAACGAATGGAAGGAGATAAGAAATGCAAGAGGAGTTTGTGGGGTGGGAACTGGAAGGTGTTCAAGAAAGGAAACACAAACTTACACAGAAAAATAGGAAATAGAGACCTAAGGAGATCAAGGATGTCAACGGTTGGACTTGATGATCTTAAAGGACTTTTCCAACCTAAATGGTTCTGTGATTCGATGTTTCTATGACATAAACACTCCCTTCAGCAGTGAAGGCAGCAGTGGAGGTACTTGTCCACCTCTTCTTTGGTCTGCTTTGCTGTCATCTCAATGCTGCAGATGCAACATGGAGGCTGTTTGGAGAGCACTGAAAGCATCTGAGATGGGGAGCACCCCCCTGCAAACAGACACGAGGAATGGGGAGCATGGAGGGAAGGAAAGACCTTTTAAATGGCTTTTATTGCTGTGTAACAGCAATCTGAGAGAAGTGCACTACAAATGGCAATTTGTATCCCTCATCATTCATAGTTCATCATCCAGGACATGCAGAATGGCCCTGTGGCCTCTTATTGTCCAAGAAAGCCAAACACTGATGATTTTACGAGTGTCTGCTCTTCTGGTGTATGTTTCCCTCCCTCAGAAGCAAATCAGATGGCTTGCCCTTGAAAATAGGCTCCCCAAAAGCTCACTGTTACAGGCGTGTGCTGCTATTTAACATGTCCCATGTTTGTCATCTTGCACCAAGTGTCGCTTCCTTGACAATGATGGCGCCGTTCAAAGCCAGAGCCATAAAACAGAATGAAATGGCTCTGCCGAAGAAAAGTTGTTTATGATCGCCCTTTCCGGGAGTTGTCAGACAGCTCTTATAAGTAAATACTGTTTTACAAGTGAAAAACTTGCATGGGCCTGCTGTTATTGCTGTTTTTTCCCTGGGGTGAGTTTTCTGCTTAAATCAAGTTAGCAAGAAAATTGTGTACCATTACACAATTTAGGAAGGTTTAAAACGCTTGATGTGTTTAAACTGAACTGTGGGTCTTGCGAGAAACGCTAAAAACCGTAACAAGAATAAAGTTGTACCAGCGGCCCTCTGCTGAGATTTATCTATTTGCAGCTTCGAGGACCACCACAAGCTGGACTTGGAGATGGCCATACAAGAAGATGAGTGCATATTTTTACTTTCTTTCATTTGGTAGTTGGTGGATCTGTGGGGTGTTGGCTATGGAGGAAAATGTGTCCATTTCCCACAATATTTTGCTTTGAAAAAGAAGCAACACAATTAAACTGTTAAGAAGCATGTGCCAGAGCACTCCAGGAGAAGGGGCTGCTGAAAGCGGCAGTGGGCATTGCTCACAAACGCAGTGAGGGAGTGGGTACAACTGACCGAGCAAACATCTCGGAGGACGTCGGCCTCGCTGGTGGGATCTGCGTCAGCCCAGGTAGGCAGACTGGGAAGATACAGAGAAGATGACTGTTCCCCCTGTGCAAAGATGATGCACACACGCTCAAAGTGCGTCAAACATCCTCTACCATGGGAAGTGAGGGAATAAGAAGCAACACAAGCAGAGGAATCAAAATCAGGCCATACTTTGATATACATTTAAATTGGCTGTGCCATCAAAGTCTCAGCGTTCTTCATCCTGGATTCATTCACTTGCAGGCACCCTCCAGTGATGCCTCCTGTACTCTGCAGGCACGAATACCCATGTACCCATGGAAAGAATTGCAGCAAGGTCTCTCTAAGAGGAGGTTCACAGTGATTCGATCCAGCTGGCTGTTAACCTTTCCTTCATGCTGGGTTACCGGGGCCCGTTCCCAGACGCAGAGCAGAGGGGGTGGCACGGTGGCTGTAGAGAATGGCCAGGCTGCAGTGAGGCAGTCACTGCTTTCCACAGCCGCAGTGCCAGCTTAAACGCAAAGCCAACCTAAAGAGCTCAGTTTGCTCTTGGTGCGCATCTCCCCTCCACAGCTCATTTGCTGTGCATAGATACATGAGCAGGATAGGTCTTCTGTGCAGGATGTCATGGGATATATGAGTTAACCCCGGCTACGTTAATGTAGCTACGTAGCCTCTTGGACAAGCAAATTTCTTTAGAATGAGTTTGCTAATCTCCATCCTGGATTGCAGTGTGCTCTGAAGACACATGCGACACATGGAAAATGTGGCTACGAGGCAGGGTTCCCTTAAGATTTATTTCAGTGTGATAGAGGGTCTCAGTCCTTTCCATCCCCACTGTCACAAAATAGCAGAAAAGGGTTTGGAATCCCAGCTCCTAAAATTGCTTGAAATCTCTCATTTTGCAAATCTAAGAGCTCTGCTATTCAGCTATGAATTGGATGCTTACAGCGCAGGAGATGAGTCAAGCAGAGAAAATGTGCTGCAGCGCACGGCCCACCAAGTACCTGCCTAAACCACAGGCTTCCAGTATCATTTCTCACTGTAACAGGAGCCAGCGCCTGCACGGAAAGGAGTCTCCAAGCTCTGTTTGACTACAGCAAAGCAGAGATTTTTGAGTCAAGCTTCAGGAAAGAAAGGCAATCACAGTTCAGCCACCCCGGGGTCTATACAAAAAACCCGTTTACAAGGACATGCCACTGCCAGGGGAGATCTTCAAGAGCTGGAGTACTGTCCTACAGTATCCATGGACTCAACCTGCTCTGAGATAATAGACCACATTTTCTGCAGTTTGTTCAGGGCAGTAAAACCCCCTGAAGGGCTATTCAGTGACTGACATCAATGAATGCAGGGGATAAATAATAGCAAACTGCAGCTTTGTTTTCTGGTGTTGGAAGAACATGAAGAGGGAGAATTATGTGACCGTTTAACCTAAATGATGCCCAGCTGACTGTGCTAGTCCACGGAGCCCTGTTTGTTTATCCAGCTATACTATACACAAGTATTTGGCATGCTTTTTTCAAACTACTTCAATAAGTTTTTCCTTAAATAAGAGAGTCCCACTGTCCTTTGCAATGTCCTGTATTGCAAGTATTCATAGATCTTCTCTGCTGAAGGTTATTACAAATCACCTAGACACCCAGCATGGAAAAATGAGGAGGAAGGGGCACTGTTTTACTTCGTGTATTTTTATTGCTTGGTATTTGTTGCTGGCACCTTTTCCCATAAAATCAGGCAGGCAGATGTCTAAGGAGAGGTAGCCGTCTTTCAAAAGCAGCTGGTCAGATGCAGCCCTAATGTCAACAAGGGACAAAGCCCCCAACACTCATTGCCACAGTAAGTCACAGACAGGGGACAGCCCCCGGGGAGCACATGTTCACACCATGCAGATATGTATCGCATCACACAACGTAGGGGCCAGGAGGTGGCCACGCAGGAGAACATCTCTCTCTCATTTGCACACACATGCAGCCCACAAGGCTCTTTTGAGCAGCTCTGCAAGGTCCAGGGAGGAGTCGCTGGGAATGCGGAGGTAGAGGTGCACCACCCACCCTTTCTCTCCACTTGTCCTGCTGATTAAGTTAAACTTAGAGCCACTGATCTCACCCTGTATATAGCGTTAAGTTTCCTCTTTCTCTTCCAGACTTCCACTGCACATCCAAGAGTTCATCTGCTTTTCTTTCCCTGTGATATCAATCTAATAAAAGTTACTATTTTTCTCTGCCAACTTTGTCTCACTCATACCCTTAGACCATCAATGTTACTTATACAGACTTTACTACTGAGCATTCATGCCGTGACTTTTTTAGTACCACTGAGTTTCTCCATTTATTTCCCAAACTTGATTTAGGACAGTTTATCCTGCCAGTGGACAAGGCTGATTCTTTATTAGGGGACTGCCAGCCGTGTGCTTGTACTGGCCAAAGGCAGGCTATGTAAGTTCTGGTTCAGTGTCAACTCAGTGCCATAATGCGAGTCCCAAATTGGAGCTGGCTTACAGCTGAGTGGCTCAGATCGCGGGCAAACCAGGCTCCTTACACCAGCCACAAAAACATGCCCTTACACGGGGCAGTTGACTCCAAATCTAAATTGAAATGTTCCTCATTTGCTCTTCACATTAACCCTGCTAGCACAGCACTTCATATCCACCCCAGACTGAGGGGGCAAAGGTGCATAGAATTTTTGCCCTTGCATAAGTTAGGCAACACTAACTTCGCTTAGTTAAGAGCTGTGTTAAAACCTTTTAAAAGATTTTTTTTCTGGCACAGTTGCATATGAGATTAGAGAGCTCTCTAGACACAGAATGAAATTTAGCACCTTGAGCGGCCCAGGACAAGTAATGGGTGATGTTGGGCAGCCAACGTGCCTTATGCACGAAGAGGGTAGAATTTCCAAAGCACTTGCAGGAACCGTTTCAACCGTTCATCACAGGTGGAGCAGCCTTTCAAGGGAGGTATGCTGCCCTTGGCCCGTAGGGCAAGGGGAAAGGTGAAGTACCTTAACCCTGAGGTGATGGGCACGAGCTCTAATCACACATTTTGACTTATTTGTTCTAATCTCATGATTTGATATGTCGTTTCCTTTTCATGCCACACAACAGTTGGCATTGGCTATAGTCTGGCTCACTCTAGTGGTCTGAAGCTTAATAGGATCTATGTAATGCTCTGTAATTGCTTTGGGTGATTTAAGTATTAACGAAAAGTCATCCAGTCACTTTTGAGCAGTTAAATTAAAAGCAAACTGGATTTTGCTAACTATGGTGTGTTTCCAGGTGATAAATGCTTTTTAACAAATGTCATAAAACCTCCTCTTTCTGCTGCACTGAATATCATTTGGATTTTTATGGTTCTTTTTAATAGTTCCTCAAATAATTTCATCAGCATAAAGTCTCCTCCTGGACGGAAATTTAATAAAAAGCTGAATTGTTGTGAAAGGTATGAGCATGATCTAATCTTGCTCACTTTTATTCCCAGACCTTGTAAATGTACTCCTAACAGACTGAGAGTTAATAATTCATAAATGAAATAAATAACTTGGAAACTTCAAGCTTACACTGTGCTGTTCCCACCTGCCTGGCCAATGATAATTAACAATTTCATGTTTAAGTCAGATGCCCCGATGCCTCTGTGGTCCAGTGTAACCAGCTGCGCTAATAAAGATGTGGAGTGTCCCATGCATTCACATCACCATTACTGTGCCTGTGCCTTTGGCACCAGCGGGGTCTCTCGTATTTGTAAAGCTGCACTAGTGTGAGTTTGCTGGGTTCAGACCTGGGCAAAAATGCACCCAAATAAAGACACAGAAAATGCCTGGTCCTTCTTGCAGGTCATGACGTGGCAAAACAACAGCCCAAGGACATGAGCTATCATCTGAACCATGACTGAATCAGCAAGAGAAGAGTACCAACGTCCCCAGCGCAGAGGAAGGTCTGTGCTCTGACACTCCAATTCCTTTTCAAAGTTACAGTTGGAAGTTCAAAACTGCCAGAAACCCTGGAAACGTCTGCATCCTCCTCTGGGTCATAGATGTCCTCACAGACCAGTTTGGATGTATAACCAACATTTTAGAGAGTTTCACAATCCATCTTATAATTCAGTAGCCTTAGAATAGTGTTCTGCAGCTCAGATGAGCAAACGCATGATCAGGAAATAATCCCTGTTCGGTAGCATGAGTTTTAGAGATAATTGCTGCAAAACCACGGTCCTATTTTTTCTGCAGGTTGAAAAGAGCAGGTGTGGGGAAAGCAGCTCAGAGGTTCGTTATGATCGGCCAGACCATGTCTGTGCTGTGGAGACCAGGACTTCCCAGCTCCCTGCCTGGGCACTTGTCTGTCTGCGTCTGGGTTCCATTTCGGAAAGATCCTGCTCTGCTCCATCATGATGTCCTCCCTCACACAAAGCATCACCTGGTGCATGGGCTAGAAGAGAGCTGCACATGCAGGCTAGAATAAGGGAAGTGCACGTGTGGAAATGTGTGGATGTCCTTAAGTCAGCAGAGCTAATGGAATTCATCCCGGAGCACTTGTGAACCAGCCAAGGAAATTTCTAACGCATTCGTGAATATCCCTGAGAAGCGATGGTGGCAGGCCCCGGGGGACAGGAGAAGCGAACAGTGCCCTAGCTTTAACAAGGAGAAAAAGAGGCCCCAGGAGTTATCCACCATCCTGCCTAACTCTGTTTCTTGGAAAGATACTGGAACAACTTATTAAATAATCAATATAAACACCTAGAAGATAATAAAATGACAAGAAAGAGCCAGCATGGATTTCTCAAGAACAAATCACATCAAATCAACCTAATTTCCTCCTCTGACAGAATAATAACAGGCCCGGTGGAAAAGGAGACGCAGATGTGATATATCCTGACTGTAAAAAGACTGTGTACTCAGTATTACATGACGGCCTCATGAGCGAATTAGGGGCATATGAGCAAAATAGGAACATAAAAAAAATCACCATAATTTGGGTGCATAAGCAGGAGAAAAAACCACTTGGCCAAACAGGCCATTTCAAGTGGGGACAGAGGGGCCTGGTTTGTTCATCGTGTCCATTAATAACTGATTTGTATGATAGCAAAGATAATAGAGTTTTATAAGCTGGGAGGTATTGTAAACAATATGGAGGACAGGATCTGAATTCAAATTGATCTAGATAATGGGATGAAATCTGTAGGCTGAAACTCAATGAGGACAAATGCAAAATACCATGCTTAGGCAGGAAAAATCGAATGTACGAATACAAAATGAGAAATACCTAATAAAGCATTGCTGAAAGGATGTTGATATCAATTACTTTATCACTTCTGTCTGTGTGCAGAGTATTTCTTTTCTGATTACGATGGTTAACCTAGAATTTACTGCTGTGTACAGATACTGTTGACGTTGACAGAGCTGGTGGAAGTTCACACTTTCTTATTTTTGGCAAAGAAAATTTCTTTTTCCAAGGTTTATTCATTAAAAAGTAACTTTTTGGGGGGGAGCTTAAGTGGAGAAAAAAGCTATGTTGCACATTAGAAGTGATCCCCTTCTCGTTTAAGGCAGAGTTTTGCTCTGGGGACAGCAGTGCTGTGTGCACTGTGCCGTCGTGTGCCCGTGAGCCCTCCGAGCCCTGGACTCTCCGCACCCGAAGGACGGAGCTCCCCGTACTCATCCAGTTCAGCCTCTGTACCTAGCACTGCACGCTGGTTAAGCCAAAAGACAGAGGAAACCTCAGAAATGGTCACTTATCGGTTACCATTCCCAGAAAAGTGTTTCCTGATAGATCCAGCAGCGAGGGTCCTGAAACACAAGTTTAAGAGCTCCTTCATGTTTCCATACCCAGTAATACGATGCTCCCATTTACTAATATCAATATTTAAACCATTTTTCCATCTCTTCAGGTTTTTCCTATCACGAGTATCTTTGGTCAGCAGATTGCAGGGGTGACGTAAGGTGACATGACTCCAGGCTGCAGTGTTAATCATAAGACAAGGGAGGATGTTTCCCGGCAGAAATACTGGAGATCACTCCCTAGCACCACTTCTGCTGAACTGGCTTCCTTCGAGGTTTCCAGCCCTGCCAGATTCACTCTAATCCCTGCGTCCCTTCAGTTTAAATTGCTGGAAATGTTTCACAGAAGAGTGCAGAGTGCTGAAGTGGAAATTAAAGCAACACTTATTTATCTGAATTCATGAATTTTTAAACTTGGCTCTGTGTGTCCCTCACTGGGTTCCTCGCATGCACTGGAGGCCACGTCTCCACCAGGGCAGGCCAAGGAGGGTCACTTACACCGTGCTCCATCTCACACAGATGTGTTATTTTCCTCGATTCATACAAAGACTATCTAATAAGGCAGGAGGAGAAACTGCCGCTTTGTTTATTGGAAATATAACAATAGGATCCTATTCTAAATCCCGAGGCAGTATACAGCATGGGGGACAAACAACAGTTGTCATGAGCCAAGATCTCTTGTTGTCGTTATTGGTTTTTTTAATATCATCATCAAAAGTTCAAAACAGATTTTCAGCCAAGTTTATCATCCCTGATACAATTCCACCAACTCAATAGAGTTACAGTATATATGAAATAAGCTTCTCCTCAGAGACAATAGTGATAAGAAGAGAGAAGCTTTTGACATACATCCAGGCAAAGTCATCCAACAATTCAGTGTGAATGTATCCTGCCATGCTGGGGATCTTGTTCAGGTTTTTTTTCCCCTTTATATGCAAAGCTCAGTCATATAACAGAGAACAAAATATTTAACCTCTGAATACTACATGTCACTATTAGGAACTAAGAGCCGGCAAGAATCTGGGAGCGGAGAAGTTGTATCATTCCTCTTCTTGGTAGCACCTGGCCAGCGATAGCTGCCATTGTCACTGTCGTGATTTCTGGTTTTCTCCATGTAGAAGTGAACAGGTCTGGGGCTTATGCTCATTCTCCCCTCGCCCTTTTCCTCTCCCTCCCCTCCGCTGCCACAGGGACTGAGCGGGAGGTCCCGACCCCCGTGGCTGTGGCCCGTGGTGCCTCTCCCCTGGACGTCCTGCGAACCTGCGGAACGGGGAGTGACTGGCGGTGCCGGTGTCCCTGACCTGCCCCACGTCTGCAGTGAGCCTTTGTCCCTTCTCCTGTCTCCATTTCCCTTCTGGGCAAGCACCTGCCCAGGCACACACACTGCTGTGACGTGCTCCCAGCGCTGAGTGGGGACAGCAAAGCAATAGCTCGGCCAGATGTTTCCTACCGCTGAGGAGAGCAAGGAGGAATGAATATCCCACCAGAGTACGACTGCAGTCCAAGCCAACGCTTCCCGAGCACGTGCATCTTCTTCCAGCTCCGCAGCCCAGGAGAATGCTCAAGATACAAATCTCAAATATTTGGAATATTAACATCTATCAGTTTCACACGTTCCTTAAAGTAGCATATTTCTTGCATGACTGATCCTGCCATATGGTAACATTAGCTGTACCACTACCATCTGGCTCAGCTTTAATTTTATCAAAAGCATTTTTACAGGAGGTAGCATCTTTCCTTTTCCACCCCTCCTTCTCCCGCCAAAAACTGTATGATTTCTCCTCAAATGAACCCAATTTTTGGTCCTGTGCGAGAAGGTTGTCTGTATATTCTGTCTAGGAAACAGCTCTTTGATTTCAAATGCTTTGCATTTTGGAAGCAGAGCTAAAATCCAGGAACAAGGGAACTCTCAAACTTCTTTCCCAAAGGAATTTTTGGTGTTCACTAGTGCAAAGCCAAGAGAGAAGCAATGGGTCCTGGGTGTCATGCATTTCTTCCACTCTCTACTCAATTACATGATCCATGAAAAAAATTGTTCCTTAATCAGCCCTGATGTAGCCTGTTACCGTTGCTAGTATATGCCTTCATTCTTGCATGACAAAAAAGAAAAAAAAGGAAATCCAATTCTCTTGCCCTGTCTCTTCTCACTTATTCATGCCCACAGATGTTTTTGTCATGCCCCCTGCTATGTTCCTTTTCTAAAGTAAACCACATCCTACATCCCCGTGTCTTCCCTTTGAAACTTCAGTGTCCTGTCGGGTGGAGATACGGGATCCTGAGTGAGCCCTCCAGATACTAATACAATATTGGTAATAGTAGCAAATGCAGAAATGGTAATAACATAACCCATTGCGTGGCCTGTCCTTCTGCGCGGGCTCAGTGACCCCAGCAGCCTGTAAAACAGCTCCTGCTGCCACCAGCGCAGTTCGCAGGTGGGCTCAGGGCCCTCATCCACGCTTGCTCCCTTTGTTCCGCTGCCACTAATCCCCTTCATTATTTAGCACACCGATACATAACACTCCCGCACCCACCCAGGCAGAGAATCAATTCAGACGCAGCTGAAAGAGGAGGAGAACTTCTCCACAAATAGCAGGCCGTAATGAGATAAGGTTCTCATGGCTTCTATCGCAGCTGATTAGCACGAGCTGGCACGTCGTACGCATCAGCAGCACCGTTCAGCTTTGAAGAGAAAACTTAAATCCAGCGCTGTAGCAGTAACAGCGGGATGCGAATGACTGCTTGGCTGCAGATCAGCAAGAAAACGATACTCTTCGAATGTTGTCAGAATGATAATAATTAAAAAATCACTTAAAATGTGCAATTTATTCTGTCTGTACAAATATAGCGTTTCGGTGTGCAATCAGGAAGGTCACCACAGGAGGGAAGCAGCGTTTCACTTTTGTTTCTTTAGTATTCAAGGCTAATTTAAAAAAAAAAATAGTAGTATATTTTGACCATTAGAAAAACCTCCCTGATGTGACAAAGCAATAAATACCAACCGGTAAGATTCAGAGAATTCAAGTTGACAGGAGCTGGTTGGGACAGTGGGTTAACCCCCCCCCTGCTTTCAGAACAGCTTGCAGAATTCAGAATTTATTAAAAATGAGAAGCATGTTTAAAGGGAGAAGCAGCAATAAAGCTGTCATGAAACAGAAAATGGAAGCGGACAGCTCACTTGCCAGCTGCCTTCATGTGTGCCTGTCACGACGGTACCTGCGGGCCAACAGCTGGTACTTTAAGATATATGGTCCCTCTACCCAGTTAAAAAAATGGATTTGTAAATTCTTGATTTCCAGTGCAGACAAGAGATGGAACTTGTAGTGGAATTGCTTATACACCTATAGCCTGAAGTTAGAGCAACTCTTCCCGCAGAAATTGTCTTTGAGAAACATAACTTCACAAAGTTCTAGTTTTAAAGATGTGAATGAAGGGAGAAATATCTGAATAAACTCTGGACTGATTAATTTATCCATTTTCGAGGTTTTCAGGCTAAAAAGCAAAATATTTCCACAGTCCCTGTAAAAAAACATCGGTGCTGAAATGCTCAACGAAAAATGAGCCTTTCCTCAACAGACTGTCTGGCGGCAGAGGCAGTGCCACTGGGGCGTTCTGGGCATCTGGGGCTCCTGCAAAGTGAAACTGCCAGCAAGGAATATTGGGGGAATTTTGTGGGTTCCTGCAGTAGAATCCACCACCCCTGGAGATTCCTACCATCATCTATGAAGCTGCACATTAAATAGCGATTTTTAGCCTTTCCAGTGACCCCTTTTCTACAGCAATTGAGGATAGAAACCGCAGAGCTTTGCAGAAACGTATAAAAGAAAGCTGAAGCATCACCATTCCTTCTGTTATTAACAGAGAAGACATAAAGAGCCTGCCAAAGTAGTCCACAGGAGTAGGCGTTGGGCTTTGCAGAGGTCAGGAGAGAAACGTAACCTGCTCTTCACAGCAATATACTCTCCAATTGATGGAAGTTCCCTCAGAAGCTCAATCTTCCCATCCCAGCATTTCCTGCAGCAGGGATGTGTGCCAAGGCGTCGGGAGCGAGGTGTTTGTGCTCCTGGAGATCTCCTGAAGGACGTGCACTGCCAGAGGGCACAGGGGAGGCACAGGCAGGACTAGGCAGACATTCACTGCCTGTTTATACTTGGCCAGCTCTGGACATCCTGATGTCTGATGGGGTTTCTCAACCACAGGGACCCCTCTATGCAGTAGATTTCTTTCCCTTGGTCATGCCAGGAAAACAAACTCTGCCCAGTTTAACATCGTTTTGACACCGCTTTGCGGTCTGTAGGTGGTGGAGATTGATACCAGTCGCTTTGGTATGGCTTTCTAAGGGGTGGATTATTTTAGCTTGGAGTCAGCCTAAAAATGGCTGGTGGGAATTTTGGCATGGGAGCCCGTGTTCCTCAAAAACGCATTGAAATGTAAGTGCTGTGCATCATATGGGGCAGGGAAACCTCCATCACGTCGCCTGTGAAAATGAGGCTATAGCCTCATTAGCTTTCAGGAAGAACGCCATGTGGAAGTAAATCTGAAAATAGCAACTTGCTAAATTTCTTCAGACTCTCCGAGGAGGAAGATGGGCTCAGCATCACACGATGGTTGGACTTCACGGGTCTTTCCTGCTTCTGCTTCCTGTGGGACCTTTGGCAAATAACGTCATCTCTCGTGTCTCCCTTTCCCATCTATCGAAGGAGGATGAAAGAGATCTGGGTAGACTTTCACTTACAGTGATAAGACTTTGATACTACAGTCCCGGGTAGCACTGATAAAAATCAAAATGTTGATGCCTGAGACAGAAGTTTCAGCACTGCTGCAATTTGTCAGCATCTCATTCTTGTTCCCACACAAAGATGAATCATCAGAGAAGAGGGATTCATCATACTGTATCATCACGTGATGGCAAAAATCACCACCATTGACTGCAAGCAAACAGTGAGATCCCAGTTGGAGAGAAAAACTGGTGAAGTATACAAAATATTTTAATATACAGGAATATATAGGTAATAATCTTGACAATGCAAATGTAGATCCACTTGGGGCTTTTCTACATGCTGCATTCCTTGGGCCACGAACCCCATCGCTCTTGCCCTCCTGGTACAACATGCAGTCCACTAGCATCTTGTGCCAAAAGAAAACCCTTTAGCTGTTAGCACTGTAGGGTTTATGACCCACAAAGAATCATTTCCAACCAATTAGGGTAGTTGTACCTATATGGAATAGTCAATTCATTACACCATTTAATTTGTGAAATGACACTTCTGATCTTCAAAGTGTTTTACATCCCACACATTGCAGGCAGTTAACAAGTAATAGAGAGTAAGAATTAATTAATCCTAGCCATACCCCCAAGAGATATGTAGACAAACATTAATCTACCGATAGAAATAGAGCAACCGAGGTTGTGTGACTTCTCCAAGGCCACAGTGGGTATCTAGAGCAGAGCCAAGATTAGAGTGCAGCAGCTCTGATTGCAAACCCCAGTCCTTGCCTCTCATGAAACTTATTTTGAGGAGGAATATAATCTTCAAAATAAATCATCCGTTTAGAAAAAGTCTTGGTTTGTCTTCTGTACTTTATTAGTGCATTGCAAGTACATCCCGATACATGGGGTCAGGCTGTAAATATTGACTTTGGCCCATCTTGAGTGTTTATACACACACAAATACATATATATGTATTATAGACAGTGCGTGTGTGAGAACAACAAGGTATCTAACGAAAGAGTTTAGTACCAAATATGCAGAATAACAAGCGTCGATCTGTTATTGCAAAGCTCCGCAAGCAGACTGCTGTCTCAGTGTGGACATATTTTCCCACGCCAGCTCGCAGTCCTGCAGCCGCCCCGTTACAGAACAGAGTCACGTTGTATTTAACCCCCCTCAGTCTCACTGATGGGCATTTTTGGGATCTCACTGGGCAGGATGATATCCGGAGGTGGAAGCTGTCTCAGTGTGCATCCCAAGGGCCTCACCGCAACCCGTGCTTTCTCTGCAGAATTACCATACTCTGATGATGATATACCCACATCAACACTTACTCTCATGAAAATTTGCAAACATCCTTAACTTTCTTCCGTACTTCTACAATGTTGAACAAATTACGTTCAATCCAAAATAAAAAAAATATATACCCGGCATACCTTTGATTATACCTGTGTATGTTCAGGCAAACCCCCGTGCAGCCCTCAGATACAACCTGGAGAGAAAACTAGAACAACTGAGCTCTATGTGTTTCCTTTATCTGGTTTAAACTTCTGCACAGACGAGGAATTTTTGCTTTTCTTGTAATAAGTGTGCATGTGTTCAGACTCTCAATAATCTTTCCTTAGGTTTTCTTACCAGTCTTGACCTTCCTATTTGGATCCATAAGGCAGACCAGCTCTATGTCTTTTTGTTCTCAGATGATGAAGTGCTCGGCATTTGGCACTCAGCTTATCTCATACATTTGGGATTTTAATTATCGACACAAGCGCCTTCCCAAAGGCTGGCTGGTCTTTCGGTATGAAGATTATGTAGGAAAATTAATGGTAGAAAAATGGGTTTGTCCATCCGTTCCTTTCACTGTGGTGACTATGAGCTCTACAAACAGATACACTATTTTAATTCTAAAAAATACATTTGCAATGTCATCTTTAAGGAGGTAAAATATGCTCAGCTTGAGTTTTGTTTTCTGCTATTTTGTGTATCAGAACATTAAGCTGCCATGTATAGCAGAGCGTATGGGGAACCCAGTGCACAGTCTGTTACCATGCTTTATTTTTTGCACTGTCTGCTTCAATTTTTCAATGTTCTGACTTATTGCTGGTTGTTTCAAAGAGCTACAGTGCATCTGATAGTGTATGAACGGTTAACTCCCTGAACCCACAGCGAGATTGCTACTGAAATAAGATAACCCCTCCAGGCATTAAGCGCACAAAAGTCAAACTTTTCTTTTCAGAGAAGATTGGTCTTGATTGACCAAGCAGCACTGATTTTGCTTAGTTTTTATTTTAATTTAAACAGGCAGTCTGGTGGGATGATTAGTGGGATACGGGTTTATCTCCCAGTGTGCGTGTACTTTCTTTTCATGTGCAGACATAACTAACATAGGGAAGCACGGGAAAGTCCCGGACTGCACAGTAATTAAAAACAAATACATCTCGCCACCTAAGGCCCCGGCGGCCCAGCCGGCCCCGCCGGGCGGGCCCTGCTCGCCCGA
>NW_009192023.1:0-9366 GCF_000690835.1 Fulmarus glacialis
ATATTATATATATAAACATTCCCATGTGGTCTGCAAACAAACCTTAATTCTATTCATCAGCATTGACATTTATGTTTATTTTTATTCACAACATGTTTCCCTTCTTATAGGTCACTGCATGGCACCACAGCCCACTCAGCACCTCCAGCAGTGTCTCACAACAGCTGTTCTGCTGTGCCTGAGAAAGCTGGTGTTCCAGACAGAAAAATCTTCTCCCTTTCCAACTTGTCCTTCATTCCAGGATATCATTTTTAAGAAATGTAGATAAATTAAGTATCTACCACACTGCCAGGTGCTTGATCTTCTGCCCAGACATTCATGATCTGATATTTTAGAAAAAAATATGTAGGTCTAAGGAAATTTAAGTACTATTTGGAACTATTTTTTCACATGGAAAAAGTTGGTACCTCTTACTTTAAAAAGGTCCCAATTTGAACTTTCAGAGGTGCCAAATAGAACTTTTATTCTACAGAATAAAATAATAAATATTCAGTTGAATAAAAGTTGCATGCAAAATATTGGAGAAAAATGTTTGAACTAGGGGCACTTATCATAGGTATCACCCTGAAAGTGGCATTCAGTCTTTAATCCAAGATTGTAACATTTGGACTGTGGCTGAAGAAGGGAGAAAACATATATGTATACACACTGTTTTGGCATGAACCAGTAGCTATCTAGCAGTGTTAAGTAGAACTGATTGACAGCTTCTGGCTTTTAACCACATTTTTTTTGTAACAGGGCTATATAGGGTCAAGTTTCAAAGAGAAGAAAGTAAAGTACACAGGATCTGTAATAAAAAGTCATGTCTCCTGTTCCTAGCTGTCCTACAGCATCCAGATGTTGTCTCCCACAACTGGCTTAATACTCTTCTCAGATTTCTCATTGCCTTTTCACAATACAATGACAGTGGATTATTAAAAGAATAGGAAACATGTACCTGACTTCCCAAACCTTTGCTTTTTGCACAAGCACTTAAACACCAATGAAAAACATTAGCCCTCTGTAATCCACAGTGGTGATTATATAAATAATCCATTAATTATGGTAAGCAATAATCATGCAAAAACCAAATTCAAATTAGGCATAAGAGGAAGGACTTCCATCAAGCAGATAGAAGGAGGATAGTCTCCCTCCTGTCTGATGCTAGACATTTACAGTAGGTACTTCAAATCTCCATGAAGATTTACGTGTTTGTATTGCTTGCAAAAAAACCCCTGTTTTAACTGTCTTCTAAGCGGCGCACCAAAACCACAGGAACAAGCACAAAAAGAAAGTACCAAAAAAATTGAGATGCACAAGAAATATTGCAACTAATTAGTTTATTCTGATCACAGCCCAGGCAAACTTCAGAAGCTGTTTTGTGTGTTGGTCACCTCGGAGCTAATACGGGTTCTGCTTAGAAATGCAAACTGTGCTATTATGAAATATTAATTCAGACTGGATAACTGACAAATATTTTTTTTTTAACATTCAGGTCAGTGATTTAAAGCCATCCCACCTTGTTAGGGGACAGAAGTTGATTTAATTTACCGCCTGTTGAGTGGCTTTTATGAAGCACACCAGTGATCTCTATCGAATTCAAAGTTGATGTGTCTCTACCACAGCACTCTCTCAGATGCCATTTGACAAAGCACCTTGTTGCCAGACTCAGGCAGAATAGATATTTTAGATTTCTCTTTTCCATCAGTAACTCTTACAAATAAGATAGAATATATATGAATGAAGTATGTGGACAAAGCTGTTAGTTAGGATGTCCAATTTGCATTGGTTTCAGAGGAATATAATGCACAAGACACAGATTCATCACAGTTACCCGTGCAGTGTCCAAGAATTCAACAGCCATGGGGACTGTTACAGCCATCATTCATGCGTTCCCGTGGTACACAGCAGCAGGCCTTTCATGGCCCTCATCTGATTTCAAGTGTCCCTGTGGTACAGGACTGTCAGGGTAGCACCAAATCTTTGCATTGCTTTGCAAACTTTTTGTCAATCTCCAAGTTCACTTTAAAAACCCATTTACACAAAAGTCCAAATGAAATCGTCTAATAAGATTTAATGGTTTCCTAACACTATTTTAAAATGTTTCTTTAATAGAATATTACAGTACATAATCTTATAACAGGCATCTCTTAAGGTTTGCTAAAAGCCTTTGGTAGGCTTGTTGTTTTCCCAGAAAACGGAGATAGATATGTTTTCCAAGTTTATTTGACTGCCTTCAGTCCCTTTCCATTTAAACCATATTTAAAATTGCATCAGCTTTATGTCTAGAAACGGAATGAGATAAACATACAGCTTTTTGTATTCAAATTAAATGGCAGAAATGCCTGACTCAAAAAAACAATTAGAAAAGTAGGCTGTTCTTAACTTTGAAGATCTTTAAAAACAAAACAGAAAGGGGCAAGAGTATGTAAAACCTGAATTGTGAAACACAGATAATTAGGTATAACAAAAAAGGAAACAATAACAGAGTTATCTGAATTAAGAATTGCCTCAGCTGCAGTGTGTTCAGATTCTTCCATCTTCACCTATGATTCCAGGAAACGTTCAGTTTTTATTGATATTGAAGTTACATCTTCTGGGCAAGTCAGAGCCAGATTGCTTTAAGCAAGTACTGTGTAACCACTGATATCATACAAGACTGTGTTAAATAGCACTTCTATATCATCCTCTATTCAGGGCTTTAGATGTACTTCTGAGCTGCTTGAAAGTTTGAGGCAAATCACTCAGCGGATATTTCTGATACAAAGCCCTCTCCTGGCAGATAGTATCCCTCAAGTGCAGAAAGGGAAAGTCCAGATATCAATGGTATTGATTTTCTTGCCCCTGGCTTGAGCTGATCCCTTCAGAAAGGAGAATCCACAGTTAAATATCAGCAAGTCTGAAGTAGGGCCACTGACAGCCTGTACGTATCCCCATGTGCCTGGTCACAAGCACCCCAAGAAGCCAAGACAGTCCAGTTCTGGTGCAGATGCCGTAAGAAGAACTAGACCTCTAAATAGGACCTCTATGCAACTCCAGTGGATCAAAGGTGTCTATATACCTCTCCATGGAAAGAAAGTACTAACCTGCAAAAACTAAGTCAGAGGAGAATTTTCCATTACCATAGAGAAATATGAATCTGAAGACTCCAGGCCTGAAGTTACCTACAGATTTTGTAATACACTAAAGTACAGGTGTTTCTTAAGTGTTTCAACAGCTATACGAGTTTAGCTTTGAATTACTCTAATTAAACTGCATTTAAAAGCACAGTATTTATCTTAATACAACACGAGATAAATTCATCTCTCCTGTATGTGACAATGAGAGATTCACAATACCACTTATAACATAAGGCAAGGAAAGAACAGCCTGAACTGAGATACTAGAAGATTGAGGTAGGTGACAACGGCTGCTGGGCAGCAAAATATTTGAGATTCAGCTTTTGCTGTATCTCTGTCCTAAGAACATGCAAGTCTGCTGTTTTTCACCTATTATGTTCTCATTTGACAGTCTCCCATCTGTTTTACTCCTCAGATTTTTGATGCTCTCGCACCTATTAGTTCGTCTGCTCTATCCTTTGTCAGCTAGCACATATCTTGAACGAGTGATGACGAGCTAAAGCTCAATATTGGCAAAGTAGACCTCTTGTTCCTCTCACATCAGCCCCTTCTGCATTTTTTTTCATTCCTCTTGCAAAACCCTCTATTTTCCCCATTATTCACTCCTGCAGCACAACAAAGCCTTGCGCTTTCACTCATCTCTCATTCACTGAACTTTCAACAGCATAATAGATATCTAACACTTTACTTTGTCCAAATGGCTTTTAGCACTCATCCATACTCTAAACATTATAAATTCATCTCAGTACTCATAACATTGCTTTCTGGTAACTCTAATAAATATCTGTTCAATTGCTCTCTCTGTTCAAACCATGTCTTTCCTTCAAACCTCTACAGTACTTTCCTCCACATTACCATATCAGATCAGGTCTGTCTTAAAGGCTTACCATCCTAAATTATTTCTTGGACCTTGCCTCCTGTCACAACAACTTAGTCAGAAATGCCTATTTGTCTCCTTCTCCTGCTACTTTTTCACACTTCCTCCGTGCTGCCCACTCTGTAAAGAAAAAGCCTTCTCACTCCAGTATGCCATCCCCCTCCCACACACACACATTCTCATTCAAATTCCTCCCGAGACCTATTTTTGGTGAATCTTAAATAAAAGTCACATTTCTTCAACCCCAGTATTTAGCCGAGAGGGTGCCGAAGATCTAAAGGGAAAATTTAGCTACAAATATGCTCCTATTTCCATTCTGCCAGAGTTCCTCCCTATAGTCAGCTTCTCATTAAATCACTGCTCCATCCTCATGCCCTCTGCGAATGATGCAATTCTCACTTCTTCTGTGCAGTCACTACTTTGTCAATACTTAAATCTCTCTAAAAGACATACTTCTGTCATACTGCTTATTCTGTCTCAAAACTGATTTGTGAATTAGTTAAATTATTATAGAGCTCCCTCCCACCATTGGTACTGAAAGTTCGCAAAACCAGAGACAATTCCGCACTTCTGTTGGGATCAGGGAGATACAATGTGCATTTCAAGTCAATCATGTCTAGATTTTTCCCTCCATTTTTGCGCTATGTAGTTATTAGACTTTTTTTAAAGAGCCAAACATCTACTACACAATCAATAAGAAATACTTCAAGAGACAAATTAGATGAGATTCCCAGCTAGAGAGGTAGATGCTTTTTTAAAATCAGACCCATTAATGTTCCTGCAATAAAAGGTAGACAGTGGGTTTAGATTAAGTAACTATATGTTAATTTCATATAGGAATAAAATACTTTAGTAAATGATGAACTGATCAATGAGAACTAAGATACACCACTGAACTACAATGTCTAGACTACTATGTTTTTTTCAGTCTTCTTATGTGAAAGCTGCTTACGTCTACTAAGAGCAAAGTGAAAGGAGTCCTTTCTCATTTGCATTGTAAATGCACACAGCCTACTCCCACAACCAACACCAAGAGCAAACCTGCTATAGGAATTCAGAACAGATTTCCTTGCTGCAGCAAATTCAGCGCCTGCTGTCACTGCAGCACTTCAGGGAAGCAAGTCTGAAGTGTTACTCAAGTGACAATTTAGAACCCATTTCAAAATAGAAAGTCGTCTTATATATTATAACCAAAGTCCAGCAGTTAAGTAAAGTCCATTGTTTCTGGAAGATCTCTCTATCACTTTTCTATAAATTTCTTAATTAAAACTAATTAGAAACTACTTTCCTGTTTAACCTCAGCAAAAATGATTAGTGTGAGTTACCTCAGTCCTCCCACAGGCTCTCTAGAGAGGGACAGAAGGGGCTGCCCCACGAGCACACTCTACTTCTCCTTCCTGGATGGACAGCCCATTGGAACTGAATACAGACCAAAGAGATACAGACCAAATAGTGTGTTCCAAAGAAAGGATTTCACAAATTTTTTCGTTACATGCTGACTTCAGAAAAGTTATTTTGTCTATATTTCTGTTTGATCCTGAATAAAAATAAATGCTATTAGTTCAGTACTCCTGGTTTTTAGCTCAGAAGAGCTGCTGAGCCTTTATTTAAAGAATTTGTTCTCACGTATCACAAAAATTTTGCAATGAAAACAAGTGTAACAATAGGACTGAAAATCAACAGCATTGCAAATCACCTTCCTTACAGAAGCATTCCTTCTGAATGCTTTCCTTCACTTTTAAAACTGTCATTTGAACAGGGTCTCACAATGCATATGAAAAATTTGTTCATACTCAGAAATCATCAGTATCTCATAGTAGCTATTAAATTGATACTACCTGTGGGCAGAGTCAATACAAAGGAAAGCATTTCAGTTTTCTGCAACCATTGGACCACTATTAAGAGGTCTTCATAAGGAACACATGGATTCAATACACACATCTAACCTCATTTTCACAGAAAAAACTCAGAAGTAGCAGGGCTATTCTATATCAAAACCGATACAAGATGGGATTTGGCTTCATTTCATAGCTATATAGTCCATCTAAGTACATCCAAGCATTTGAGTAAAACATACCATTTCTCATGGAGATATTCAAAGCACATTTTCCAGGCTGGTCTTTTATCATCAGAATGAAAGTGTCTGCCATGTGTAAACTACCCACCTCATAACCCCCTCAGTAGTTTGGTGAGGCCACAAAGAGGTTTGCAAAAAAGAAAAAAAAAAAGTGCCAGGAAAACTGTCAGAATGATTCATTTACCTACTGACCCTCTTCCTGAGAGGTCTGAGACATCTCTGAAAGTCATGGGAAACGGCCATAATCCTAATGAGATTTTTCTAGTAGAATACATTATCTGCAGAGGGAGACAGTACAGCTCCATGACGGGGATCGCCATACTGATATAAATAAGAAAGCAGGAACCTCAACAACTCATTAAAAAAATTGCACATTCCATTATTATGCTTTTTTTAATTAAACAAGTGCAAGCAGCTGGTAGCTAATTATTTGTCATGGTTTAACCCCAGCCAGCAACTAAGCACCACACAGCCACTTGCTCACTCCCCCCAGTGGGATGGGGGAGAGAATCAGAAGAGTAAAGTGAGAAAACTCATGGGTTGAGACAAAGACAATGTAATAGGTAAAGCAAAAGCCATGCACACAAGCAAGCAAAACAAGGAATTCATTCACCACTTCCCATCAGCAGGCAGGTGTTCAGCCATCTTCAGGAAAGCAGGGCTCCATCACATGTAGCGGCTACTCGGGAAGACAAAATACCATCACTCTGAACATCCCCCACTTTCTCCTTCTTTCCCCAGCTTTATATGCTGAGCATGACGTCATAGGGTATGGCATATCCCTTTGGTCAGTTGGGGTCAGCTGTCCCAGCTGTGTCCCCTCCCAACCTCTTGTGCACCCCCAGCCCACTCGCTGGTGGGGTGGGGTGAGAAGCAGAAAAGGCCTTGATTCTGTGTAAGCACTGCTCAGCAGTAACTAAAAACATGCCTGTGTTATCAACACCGTTTCCAACACAAAACAAAACAGCCCATACTAGCTACTATGAAGAAAATTAACTCTATCCCAGCGAAACCCAGCACGTTATTTTAAAGACTCAGCATGGAGTTTTCTGTGAGGTGACTGGCTCTTAACAGGACCTGAAAGAAGCAGGCAGTGGAGTCAAAACGACCTGATCTTTCTCCTCCTCCCAGCATGCAGTAATATTAAATGAAAAAAACATTGTCATTTTGAACCTACAACATTAGAACAAAAAATCTGTTACTGTGATCAAAGCCAGACAACTTACATCCAAACAAGAGAGGCTCTACAGGTCCCCAGCTACTTTGACTTCAGTGCTGTTGGGGAAGAGAGCAAGGAAGGTAGAGGTACAACCACTTTTCCACCATTATTCCTTGGAGCTTATGGTTATATGCAGGATGGCAGGTTTGGACAGAGAAAGCACCATTAACCAGGTAGAACACCGATTACCAGTATCTTTGGGCGTAGGATTTGTGACTTGGGCTAAGAAATTACTGTATGCTGCCTGAGCCACGTGAGATGATTTCATTGCCCTCGGCCACGGTGTAGGGAGCTAGAAGCATACCCATTAACTGTTACTGGACACCTCTCTAGCCAAGGTAATTTGATCTTGAGGTGAGTTCATCAGTGAAGATGGACCAAGCTTCCACAGGAGCTAACACTTGAAATACTCAAATTTGTTAACAAAATTAATAATATTTTGTTTATTCTTCTCTACAATGCTCTAGGCCACTAGCTATGCACACACTGGAGGACAGCACTCAGCAGTGACATCCATGGTAACATTGCTGATGTTACAGATTGCATGTTTATACAAAGGCATTGTATAACATTGCTCATGGCAACAGAGACAGCAAAATCTGTATCACATGCCTACAGTCACATCCTGTAACAGTTGAAATATCAGAAAAAAGCAAAACAAAAAGAAATTGTCAGACAACTACTGCCACAGCTCACATCACACAAACAAATGCTGCCTGATGTCACAGCAGATCTCTTGTATCAGAAGGATTATCCCTACAGTGTCAACTCAAGTGGCTTTGATCCATTAAAGCAATGTATTGGGCTCAAATTCAAAAAAATGTGTCTTCCCTTCAGCTTCATTATGTGTAAATGAGTTGTAACCAGGACTTCATAAACCTTTTTATTGGCCTTTTACCCATTGCAGCAGGAGCACCTGGCATCAACATTACCAATACAGCTTCTCTATTACCTTGTGCATCACTTTGAAAAGGTTTGCAGAACACAGTTTTTCGTACCAGGGAACTTCTGTTCTCAGCTCCAATTTCAGAGCTATCCCCATGCTAGCAATGCACTTTACGTTGCATGAGTTTGGCAAAGAGTGTATGCAAGCTGATGTAAACCCACAGGAGGTTCATATCTTATGCAGGAAAGAAATTATGAGCTGCAGAAGTGTACGCATAGCAGAATGTGCACTGACTTCATGGAGAATAGTAAGTGTCTCTAGCCTGCTAGTATATTTTGGTGGCTAGATTGCACTAGTCTCCTGAACTAATGTATTTCTATACGTGTCTTTCTCCCTGTCTCACCCCATATTCTGTATTCAGTACTTGGTCTCTTACTCTTCTCCATAGCATTTTTCACTTAAACAATATTGCATATTCCAACAATCTTTAAAAAGCCCTTATTTTCACAATCCGGTCATCTCACTACAGAAATTGGAAAAAGCAATACAATTACTGATATACTGATTATAGCATATATCAGCCTGACCTTTATGTCAGATGCTTCACAGTATCCTTATTAATTGCCATTTATTCATGGTCATAGCTATGAATGTTCCAAGAATTAATTTTTATATTTTACTGTTCCACTCCTGCAAGCTACTTTTCCTTTTTCCTTTTCAATCTGTGGTAGCTCCATTAGAAAATTTTAGGTTCAGAAGAAACTGTTTTTCTTTCTTTCATTTGCAGTACTTCCCCTCCCATTCCTCACCTTATTTTTATGCTCCATCTACAAGGTGTACAGTTTGTGGTTTATCAGACACAAAAGGCTTTTATTTTTGGAATGCAAAACAGCCTTTATAGAATCCTCATATTATGTCTCAGCTCATGTTTCATACCAATGTCAGCATGAAGTCTTGAGTACATGGGGACAAGGGTGAGAAGAACCCAATCATGTGCTAAAGCACAATAAGGTCCAAGTGCTACTAGCCCAAGAGGTTCATAGTTTAGTGCTGCAAGTTCCAGTGCTGATGTGTCATGGTTTAACCTGGCAGGCAGCCAAATACCACGCACCCGCTCACTCACTTCCCCCTCCACCCAGTGGGACCGGGAGAGAATCGGAAGGGTAAGAGTGAGAAAAACTCGTGAGTTGAGATAAAGACAGTTTAATA
>NW_009192023.1:9450-15097 GCF_000690835.1 Fulmarus glacialis
AAATATACAAAATGAGTGATGCACAATGCAATTGCTCACCACCCGCGCTGACCGATAACCAGGTAGCGATCGCTACTTCCTGGATCACGCCTACCATTCATGTACTGAGCATGACGTCACATGGTATGGAATACCCCGTTGGCCAGCTGGGCTGGCTGTCCTGATTATGTTCCCTCCCATCTTGTGTACCTAGCTCAGTCAGTAGGCATGGGAGCTGTCCTTGGGCTAGGAGGGGAGGGCACTTCAACTGAAAACATCAGTGTGTTATCAACATTTTCCTCATACTAAATCCAAAACACAGCACTAGGAAGATATTTAACCCTATCCCAGCCGAAACCGGGACATGATGCTAACAGTAGACTTGTTCAAGAAGTTTCACCTAGAATAAGTTCATATTTTGGATGCTTATTTACTCGTATTTTAAATATGACATTGTTTATAGAGACAGTCTATTATAGCAAAAAGTTTTAACGTCACTGTCCAAAATCAGAGAGAAACGCATGTAAGGCAAAACTGGTGATCCAAATAACTCCTAAAGATATCCCAGCTCTCAGCAACATTTTTGTTTGCAGTTTATAGAGTAATTGTAAAAGAAGTCTCAATTCAGAGAGTAGCCAGGGGAATCTGTCAGAAAAGTCAATGTAAAATGTTTTATACAACAGAACAAACTGTGGTGTTCTTTATATTTTTTATAAAACAATGAACACATTTTAATAAAAGAAATACAAAAAAAAAAGCACTTACTTGTAAACACAATAAATCTCAAAGTGAGTTTGGCTTAACAAAATTGTAAGAGGAATACTGTACATTACTGAACATAACCTGATCAAACTATTCAACTTATAATAAATATAGGAGTGATCATAACATGAATCAAAAATCCAAGTAAAGAAAAAAAAGAACAGAAAGAATATTACAGGAGCTGAAGTCACAGAAGTCCCGAGGGCTCTAAGTTATGATAAAATTTGGCTTGACATACAGTATCTGTTCTGTGAGATGAGGTTATTCAAAGTGCAAACTGGAAGAGTATTAGAATAGAGTTCACATATTGAAATACAGTACACATTTATTACACTTATGGCTTCATAATAGTTCAAACATCCTATACTTCCTTCTTTATATCTCTTACAGATTCTGAGAAGCAACAGAACCTTGTATTTTCAAAGAAAGCTAAAACCCTATATTTCCCTGTTTTGAAAATCACAGACAATTTTCCAAGTGTTTAAAGCTGATAATAGGCAAAATCCCTACTTTGAGCTCCACTTCCAATGCAACGCCACAGTACTACAGCATATAGCAGGTGAATCTCACTGCTGGTGAAAAATGGTTAAGTACATTCTAAAATTAAGCCTGCTGGGGCCTTTACCAAACATTAAGAAATACTTGTACATTCTTCCATACATAAGACTTAGAGACTGCTCTATCTTCTGTAAACATAAACATTTATTTAGTTGTATCCAGGTTAAGTTAGTGAATACCAGACATTTTAATTTTTTTTCCCCTACGCGCAGATAAACGTAGCAGTAGAACCAACACATACCTTTAGTTGCAAAATCAGTTTGGTCATGCTCAAGTATGGCTATTCCAAAACCTAAGATACTGTTTGCCTTAGCTCTATCTTGTGTTAAATGTGCATGTTCTGCTTTGTATGTTTTTTTTCTGTTATGCTACTTTATAGAAGTTTATTTATTTATTTATGTTTAAGATGCAATTAGATGACAATTACCTAATGGGAGGGTATAGAGAAGATGGATACAGGCTCTTCTGCAAAGTGCACAGCAACAGACAAGTTACAACAAGGGAAATTCTGTTTAGGGACAGAAACTTCACCATGGCAGTGGTCAAGTATTGCCCAGAGAGGCTGTGGAAACTCTATTCCTGGAAATACTCAGAATACATCTGGACAAACCCCAGATTGTCCAGGTGAGTTTTAAGCATCTCCAACCTCCTGTTTGAATGAGGTTCAAAGCAACCTCCACAGTTCCTTTCCAAGCTAAATTATTCTATGATTCTGTAACTGACAGGTAAGTCAAAGGACCATTTTGGCCCATAAAGAAATCAAATGGCTGCAATAAAAGTAACGAACAGGCTACAGCTTGTCAAATTCTTCTTTTTAAGTTGGTCACTCCTGAAAATGTACTTTCTCATAATCCTTCAGAGAGCAGCGCATGTGAGACATTGTCACACTCTGAAATCAGACCATAGGGCTTGCTTTCTTTACAAGTCAGCTTTCATTTAATCTTTCATTATATTCTTACTGATGTCGATATATTTAAGTACTCTACAGCTTTCAAATAACAGAAGTTAAAAGTGCCTTGCAGATGGTGTTAGTTATTTTAACTCATGTTTGCTCTCCACAAGATAGATGCTGGTAATTCCTCAGCAGCTTGCAGTGATGATCTCCTTTAAAGATATAAGATCCTAAGTACATAACACCTACATACTCATTTCCTGATACCAAATGGTGAGGTTATTACGCAAATGGTGAGGTTGTTTATACAACAAAGCATTTTGGCAGCCAGGAAAAAAAAAAAAAAAAAAAAAATCAAAAACACTTCTTGTACTAGAATTTTCTCTGTAGTTGAGCAAAGCTGCATAAGTAGGATCCCCAGAAGAGGTGGGATTGGAAACAGGTCCTTGAGCATGCAGCTGGGAGCAGTGGGTGAGCAGCTGCACTCCAGAAATCCAACAGCTGGTACTCCATGCACCCCAACCTTGCAGCTGCGCATCAAACAACAGTCGAGGGAAATGCAGATGTGAAAAATATTATCTCATTGGCTCGGTCTCAGACTTTATGCAGCACTTTCCTGCAATCTTACAATAACTCGGTTCACTTGTGTTGAACAAAAAACTGCCCAGCCCAAAACTTTGTGGTATAACAAAGATTGAGTCGCAATTGGCAAGACAGAACTTGTTAAGGCATTGCCAGTAGATTCAAAGATATCTAATGATTTTAATGAGACGTTGCTGTTGTAATTTAAAATACTAATCACTTCTCACACTGAAGAGAATAGCCCATGTATGCCCAGAAAAGCAGCATGAGCCAATCATAACAAAAAGAAATAGCAAATTTGAATTTGGAATTTCAGGGCGATTCATTGACCTGCCTTTTTCAAAGGAGCCTTTGAGCAGCTGTCATAACTAAATTGTGTTAAAACAAGCAAATATTTTACGAATGCTCACTTTGCTCCCTTACAAAATGAGTCAAGCCATCTGTGCTATACTGGTCCTTAACTGAAGGTACTGAAAATCTTGCCAGTTTAGTCCTCTGAGCAGATGCCTCTCTACGGTACACCTCTAAGATGTTCTCCAGAGAGAGGTAAACAAAAGTGAAAGACAAGCAGACACGTTTAGGATAACTAGGATTTCTGCTTCTGGTTTTGTTTTCCCTTTCCTCTTCTAGGATAATACAAAAGTTAAAAGATAAAGAATTATGTGGATGTTTGGAATCACAATGTTCTCTAAAGCCTGCAAAGATCCTCCTGACAGTCAGTCGAGAACTGCATCTTCAAAGAAACACAATTCTTAAGAATTTATTCTTTTAGAGCACAAATTTCAGTCCTTTTCTAGATACATAGATTTCATGACTTGATTACAATGCACAAAAATTACCTCTATTTAGTGGCAGTGATGGAAAGGCACAATCTTATCTTTAGCTGTTTCCAGATCTGCATAAGTGTCTTAATTAGCATTGGAGCATTCAAACTCAGCACCCTGTGGCTTTTCTGGGCCTTTCTCAGCAACATCTTTATTGCTTTTTCCTCAAGGCTGTAATTATATATTTTACTAGAACAGGGACACAATTGTAAGGCCATGCAGAGTTCCAAAGCACGAAGAGATTTAATCTGTATTTTCTGATCTCTGAAAGCAAAAAAAGAGGAAGAACATTTTATCATTGCCTTCTACTCATGACAAGAATGAAAATGCAATTGGCAGAGCACAACACAAAAGTATGATTGCTGTTAGCAACAGGTAACTTTAAGAAGTTACCTGGGTTTGTTTCAGTTAATCTAAAACTCAGGAATATTTAACAGGTTTGGTTTTGGTTTTCTTTTAAACAAAAGGTTTCACCACTTTCTAATATTGGATGATAAGTCCCTTAAAAATTAACACATTAAAAAAAGAAAGTTACAGAAACATTTTCTCAAAGTTCTGTGATGAATTATTTCGGAAGTTGAATGAATTTAAGAGACTAGGAGAAATAAAACACTGTTACTGAATTACTGCACACACACACACTTTTACTTCCAAGTCCCTTCTAGTCTTTTTGCCTGAACTGCAACAATACCTGTGCATGGCCAACATTTATGAGCCAGTTTCTTTCATATTGCCATAGGAATGGAGCTTGAGAGCATGCCAGTCGTCCCCACCACCACCACCCCCCCCACAACTTGTTTTTGCTGTGCAATATTGCTAAGGCAGCCAGTTGGCTTAAGTTAAAGCCAGACCAAAAGTCAATGTGCAAACAACACAAACTTGATGTAACTGGTTAACAGTGAACTCAAGCTGAGAGAGGAAGGCAAGTGCAGCATTTGAATCTATTCACCTCACATCTCAGTCTTCAGCTTCTTTTTCTGAGCATGATGGTCCTGCTCTCCTGGCTGAGCAGAGCCACAGCCCAACAACAGACTCTCTTCTCTTCCAGATTTGCATCTCTCTGGTCACCTCTGGGAGGGCTGACAAATGCATCCAGTCACCAGAACTTCCTAAAGCAAAGTGACACCCAGTATCTAAACAAACTTCCTAAAGCAGTGTTTCTTAGAGAGAAAAAAAACAAAAACAAAAAACCACATATCATTACAGAGATGATGGATTAAATTTTTTAAGGCAAGAAACAGTTACATACGCAGCTACTTCTCCTCAGGTCTTATGCTCAAAGAGCAACTTCTTTAGACTCACTTCAGATCCTCTTTTCAGTCTTCCCTCCTAGACCACTACAGTTCCTTTTTCTTCTAAGGAGTATTCTGGTTGTTTTGGGGGTTTTTTTGTTGGTTTTTTTTTTTTGGAACAGTTTCACAGTCTGTCAGAAAGACATGGTGTCACACTTTGGGCCAGAACACACATAAGCTGAATATATGCCATAATTCTGCTCCCCACTATGTTAGTTGGTAGATTTATACACACTCCATGCCCCATGGACGATGAGGTGAATTAATATGAATTGTCCTTTTTGTCACTTCTAAGAAAAAGCTAAGGGAAGCTGCTCAGCCTCTGACTTTAGAGAGGGTGGCCTAACTCCCAGTTCTCCAAAATCTGACCTTGGATGAGCTAGATCCCACACTACAGAGTTACTATAACTTAGTAAAATTGAATGATGATGGTAAATCTACATCATTAGGATAGAAACAACAAGTTGGAACCTCTCCTTCCTATAGTCTCCCCAAAGCAACTGAACAAGGAGAGATTCATAGAATCATTAAGGTTGGAAAAGCCCTCTAAGGTCATCGAGTCCAACCGTCAACCCAACACTACCATACCCACTAAATCATGTCCCTAAGCGCCTCATCTACACGTCTTCTAAATACCTCCAGGGATGGTGACTCAACCACTTCCCTGGGCAGCCTGTTCCAAGGCTTGACCACTCTTTCAGTAAGGATATTTTTCCTAACGTCCAGTCCAAACCCCCCTTGGCGCAACTTGAGGCCAT